>NC_142161.1:9364249-9666749 GCF_024610735.1 Ursus americanus
TTTTGTTAATTTATCTATTAAGAAGTTTGGAGAAATTTGAAATATTTGGTTATTTTTAACTGACTAATGCTACATATAACTGGTTTCAAAGTTTATTTTAACAAATTATATCTGTCTTAGTCTATTTCTTAGTACAGATTTCCATGGGAAATATAAGGCCATGCTATTTACTTAAACAGTCACAGAATTGAAACTTTATATTTTAGGCAATTTCTGAATTACACGGATTGATTAGTACTCTCCCATAAATTTATAGCAATCATGCCTTTTATAGCATTTTTCTTGTATTTATTTTCATGTTTACTAATGTTTCATAGAACTCTATCCGTCATAGGCTTACCGAAAAGAAACGGGCAATTCTTGGAATTTTACCTTTTTCTCTCCTAAAATATCTAATCTCCTTTTTTATGTATAGCAGCAGGCAACATCCAAATATAGCATGCCATATATTATTTTCTGTTTTGTTTTTTATTCCTATTCACCTCCTTTCCCATTAAAAGGCACAATAAATATACCCTGTGCAACAACTCGTAATTGCAATGTATTGACCTGAAAAACCAATAAACATCATCACCATAAGTGACAAGAACTGGTATGCTGTCATACCATATTTTGGCAATTTATGTACTGAAAGCCTCAGTTTATCCAATATAATGGATATTTATTGAATACCAAATATATGTTTAATGTTGGTTAAAGTTAAATGAGACATTTGTCCTGTTTTCAGGATCCCCAATCTAGCCAATAAAACACAGATCTCCACATATGTGTTTACCAGCCCTGTAAATCATAATCTTTCGACATGAAACATTAAGATATGATCTAAACTCTAAAGAATATTGAGTTCTAATTTTGGCTTAGTCATCAATTGTTTGTCTAAAAAGTAATCCTCAATTTTCTTCTATGTGATAAAAATATTTGTCCTCAACAACCTTCAAAAGTTAATCAAGATGTATGAGTTTCTTTCTACACTTAATGTCTTGAATGCTTAAGGGTAGAGTTCACCATCAAATTACATGTACTGAGCTCATTGGGAAAAGATGATATTGATACACAAATTATTCATATCATATGTATACAAATATTATTATGCCTTATGTTACTATTTTAATATACGCAAGTCAAGTAATATATCAATAATAATGCAAATCATTGCTATCCACAATGGAAGAGTAAACCACTATTTAACATTTAGCAGAAGTTATAGTCACTGAATCAAGTTAGTAGGAAATCCTCACTAAAATGTTGACAAATGCTGTAAGCTTCTAAAAAAAAAAAAAAAGAAGAAAGAAAAGAAATGGAAATAATGGGGCTGCCATTATGTAAATGAGATATGACAGGGAAGCACAGGGCATGCAAAAACAACAGGGAAGGCAACCTTACCAACCAAAATACCTATGATATATTCTTTCTAATGAATGACACGGGCCTTCATCATATGAACAAAATTAAGTGCAAATCTTGCAGTTATTCAGTAAATATAAGTGGCTGCCATTGCTACATTTACATTGCATGGCACACGTGTTACTTCCTTTTTATTTTCTTACATTTGTTACTTCTTAATTAAAAGTGTCATGAAGCACTTATAGTACTTACATTACTTTAAGGGGACACATATTTGAAGGAGATGACCATTTTAACCATTATTTTTTTATTGCCATGTCAGGCAAATGTCTTTTTCCTTAACTTTATTTTAAATTCCAAAGTTGAATTTGTTGATGGAAAACAAGAAGCAAAAGGTTCTGTTTGCGGACATAGAAAGGAGTGTACATGAGGGGCACAGTGTGTTTTGCTTGGCAGTTCTTTTGCTACCATTTTGTTTTTGTTTTTAGTGCTGGAGGGCAGCAAATTGGCAGGTGTAAATAAGGCTCTAGCTAGTCTCATACTGTATTTACAATCAGTTATTATGGGTTAAAATGTCTGTGGTGCATAGGGAATTAGGCACGCAACTTCTGTTAAGAATGAGGGAAGCTTAATGTCTAATTTCAAACATCGCATGAATATACTCCGTCAGCCTAATCTTGTAATTATTTCTACCAACTCTTATAAATGTAACAAATGGATTATTTTATACTGGCATCATGTCGGAAATTTTGAATATACATTTTTGTCTCTACAATTCTAATGTAGCTTATCATTTTCCATAATAACAAAAAAAACTGGTAGGTGAGAAATACCCCCCTAAAATGAACTTGAGAAAAAGAGAGAGATTCCTCAGTTTAAAAGATGGTTTGTTTTATGGTATCCATAAAGCATATTGTTATAACTTCTAATTTTTGAAAATTTTTGAAAATAGCAAATAGCTATTTGCCAATCTAGTTTGATGTAAAGTGGAATAATTTTATGATACAGTTTGCACTTTACTAGGATTTGCATGTACCACATGTCAAATCATGTCCCAGAAACATAGCAACCACTGGCAGAGAAAGCCTAATGTCACATGATTACACAGAACACAAAGGTTATACCGTTTGTGCCGATATTGCTTTTTAATAAAGAATGTAACAAAGAATCTCCATTTCAAGGAAAGGGAAGTAAGAATAGTTTTATAAAAAATTTAGAGTGGACATTTCCACAATACACTGATCTGTAACAACTTTTTGAAAGCTCTTGGAAGCATGAATTCCCCATGTCTCTATATTTGCTCTGTGCATTCAGACAAAGAGCCAAGATGATCTTGACTTTGAGGAGGAACAGTGGAAAAAGATGATAGAGAGGGGTATGAAATAAATAATAAATAAATAAGCGACTGTTGAAGAAAACAATTCGTTTTGCCCCAGGCTTCTGCAATAGCTTATGAATTCTTACCAGCATTAGTTTGCAGCTGTAACTTCAGGATATAATAAGAGATTGAATCTTATACAGGCAATGAAACAGATGATCAAATTCACAAGGGATTGTGTCAGGCTTTTTCCAGTACTAAAGAAACATATTAATCCTTGTCACTGTTTTCAGAAACGCTGTGACAGAAATAAACCTGTACTGTAACTTGGCCCTTTTAATGAGCTTCTGGAGTGTGGGCTTTCCACTCAGCACCTGAAAAACACAACAAAACACCTTTTATATTAAAGATGTGAGGTTTGCTGCTGGCTAAATTTGTACACAGAAGTCTATAAACCAGTGCTCAGCCAGCTGGGAAGCAAGAAAGCAAATTCAGATTCTGCCATGAACTTCACAGACCAATTATCTACTTGGAATCATGGGAGTTTAACAAACAAATACCAGCCCCTGCTGAGCCTTTTCAGGCCAGCAGCTTATGGGTGATTCAGTTGCATCCGAGGCTTTTAGACTGATCAATTCTTAATCACAAAGCGCAAAAATTATTCTCAGACTCATGTCAGTTTCTTTGGACACGTTTGTTAACAATCTGCTTCAAATCATTTTTTTAAAAGAAACTGCAGACACTGTTTTTATTGACTCCCCACTTGTAAAATGTTTATAGCTTGTTAATTTATATTTACCCCTTTACTTTTGCCTGCAAATCAACATCACTTAGCACAGTTTGGTTACACTTTGTCCAAAGGAAATTACAGAAGCCTGCTATGGGGCTAAAATGAAGGAAAGCTGCGGAAAATCAATACACTGCTGATTAAACAGATCGTAGCAAATTCACGGCTGTATGCTACAGCATGGAGACATCAGTGTGATGCCTATCTAGCAGTTAATGTGCTCTCAGTCAGGTGAAGAAAATTTCAGAATAAGGCAAAATCACTCAGAAAAACAAGAACTACCTTACACAAGAATGTATGTGCTTATATGAAACCTACATTTTGTGAAAACTAGTATTTCACTTGAGGAATAAATAGGATGCATTTATTTTGCGAAAGAAAGCAGTGCAGAATCTATATTATGACATTTACCCTTTGTATTATGAAAGGAACTAATGCCATTGCAAGATACCACCTTTTCACTACCACAAGTCTTAGGTTTTTTTGTTTTTCTTTTTATGAAATATTAGGGTTATTGATGTTTTCCTGTATAGTTTCAATTTGGCAATAATCGACTGAAATGTGGATTATTTGTAGAGGATGTTCCAAAAGTTACAATGATATCCAATGAAAATATTCGAAGCAATTCAGAAAGAATAATTTAATTTCTAATTTTAGAGGAGAAGAATAAACATGAAATAAATTAGGTATAAAAAGGGAATGCAGTTCATACATAATTAATTTTTTTAATGTATTGGGAATAGGTAATATTAATACAACATAGTTGTAAAGACCAACAGTTGTTTGTAAGTCATAGACAAAGGCAGCATTGGGGTTACAGGGAAGAACTAAGGTATCCTGACTAAAGCAAAGGTACTCTGAGTTAAGGCATAAGCCTTCATTTCCATGCTACCCAATTCATGGGCTCCGCAAACCAAATACTTTGAAGACTGTAGGAAAATAAGCATATCCAACAGACTGCTTAAGAGGTGGTCCCTACTTGAATCCAACTTGAAGAAGTACACTGTATCGCTTGTGAGTTAAGGAAATGAGTAACAAACAAACAAAAGTTTAAATACAAGCATTCCGGAAAAGTGTAATAGAAGAAATTTTGTTTCAACCCTTTGTTACGCTTTTTAGTTGACATACACATTTGTCTATTTAGAGTACTGTAATGCTATAGCAAGATTTTTTTTTTTTTTAACTAGATATACTAGGGTGAAATTTGTGCTCTACTTTTCCCATTGTTCATTCAGGATAGCTGTAGCTTTGATACGTTATGGTATCCTGGCAGATAAATTTCAGTAGTAAATCCTTATACTGAAAAATCTACTTGAGAAAATTATGTTCTATACACAAAAGCCAACTTTAGTTTCAATCTCTGTTGTTTTTAATTCTCTCTCTTTCAAAATATCAAAGTCTTTCAAATGGTAACATGGTTAAGTTCTTTGCCAAATCCCATGTGTTAAAATGAAGGTGTTTTTGAGTCATCAAAGCTTATAAAAAGACCTTTAACAAGTAAACAGCTTTTCTCTCTTTTTTTTTTTTTAACTGGAAGATGTGGTATAAGAAAACACATTCATGGACACCATATGTGAACCAACTTTCATCCCAAGATTTTGAGATTTTTGAGAATTCCTAGAAAATGAGAGTTAAATGTATAGTGTGAACAATCTCAGTGACACTATTTTCCTACCGATATATGTATATGATTTCTACTGACTCATACTGATATATATGTATATATAAAACTCAAGGTGGTCATCTTTCGGCGCTTCTGTTTAAAGATCTTCGGCAATCTTGTTTAGGACAAAAGAGGATGTCAGTAGTTCAGGAACATGAAAAATAATCATTACTCCTATAATGTAATGTAAACATTAACTTACTTTTTTTGTGTTGTGGCCAACTGTCAACTTTTTCACAAGTTAGTTTCAAAAACTAACTTAAATAATTATGATTTTGTGACATTAGGAGAATAAAGCAATGGCTACCAATGGGAAGAGCAAGTATTTCAGAAAATACAGAACGACACATGTTTGATATACATATTGGTTTGCTAGGTTAATTGTGCTCTTGAGTATTTTAAGATTTTTCTTTCTTTGTGCCATTGAAGGAAAGCTAAAATTGAAGTGACAGAATAGAAGGAGATAATGACCAGACTGGATAATGCAAGTATAAACTTCTGAGCAAAAATTATTTTCTAGTCTCACAGTTTCTGAAGATATTTTCACATTTCTGTAGTTCCAATAAGCTAACAAATGGTTGTTTGTAAACATGCTTTACTTTATTTAAAGTCCGTGCACTGTAGAAATCTGAGAGTTGGCAGGGGTTTGAATACCCTTTGGTAGAAACCCACTTTTTCTTAATAATACATGGTAATTTATCACCATTAAGAATATGATCCCTCTGGAAAAAAAATTGATGCACATTGCTCTCTAGACTATAATTTCAGTGTTCATGATATTAATCTTTAATTAAATTACAGTTATTTTAGAAATGTATATCCTTAATTAAATTATACTGTGTGCTTAAAGAAGAAATGGCTACAGCACGATTAAAACATGTTTAAAAATGTACCACTGAATTTTGAATGCTGTCTGTCATCCCCAAAGTATGACTAACTAGGCTTCAGAAATGACTAGAAAGTCAACTGAAAAACTGCCAAGTAAAACTGTTTGGCTCTTTAAAGAACTGTGCATTAAAATTTTGGACAGTTTCTCTATTAAATCTAAATATACTTCTTATAGTATATACAGTATTACATTTCTAAATTAATTGCCATACTCCCATTTGTTAAAGAATTTCACTCCATGTGAAAAGCAAAGTCTCACTAGATGTGAATTTTACACTGTGCTAGATCAATCCCAATACCAGTAAATGGATATTATTAAACAGCATGGGGTAGTGCAAACTGGGAAAGAAAACTTGTAGTGTGCTGCCTTTGAGCAGACCTGGCTTGCATGCTGTGACAGGGCAATTGTCGACATGCTTTTTCATGCCAATCTGCAGCTTTTTCAACTCTAGATGCTATGGCAACCAGGGTTTAACAGACTAAGCAGCTAACAAGCTTCCCTGATGGAATTGTCTGGTTGTGTGATTGCCTTGTCTTAGGGAAAATATAAAATAGAATGAAGACGCTTGTGGACATTTGTCAAACTGATTATAATTTGGACAGTTGAATCATAATTGTCTGTTGTGTACTGTACAGTAGTGACATATGCTATTTGCCACGTTCCTTGCAGAGTACACCACTGCATTCCCGCATAGGCTACGTTTCCCTTGGGAACAATGGGTCCTGGTTGCTGTGGGTCTGGTGCAACATGGCAGTCCGCATCTCACACCAGATCATCTGGGAAAGAAAAGAACAGTGAACAACTCTAATTTTTTTCTCTTTGAAAAGGCTTGTGTTTGATTTGAACTATATTTGTATGAATATAATGAACACAAGTTGATGTGAAAAGATATTTCTCTTTTATAAAATGTTCGTGTTCATAGGGTAAGTTGTAGATCAAAATATGCAGGTGAATTAATTTGTTATTTATGATTGGGCATAATTTTAGTTCTTTGGGAATATTGATTTTTTAAATTTGCAACCACTTAAACATGTATTTGTGTCACCAATCATATGCATAATTTAAAACACTGAGGAAATAATCAAGCTTCTTTGATGGAATGGTCTTGTTTTAATACTGCCTTGTCCTATTGAAAATGAATAGAAGATAGTCTCTTTATTGTTTTAAATGATTAAAAGCCTACTAATAAAATTTCAGTCTCTTTAAACAGTCAAAGGCATTGTATTTTCAAGATCATTTCATACCAAATATTTTTTTTTCTTGAAAGGGATACATCTTTTTAAAAAAAATTAAAATGTTTGTAAGAACAAACATTTCTAATGAAATGTGAATTTTCATAAAACAAAATCTAGGTTTCCATTTTATAGACAGACATATTAAATACAAAGAACTATTTTGCCAGACAACCTTACTAATTATTTTATAGAACATTGTGAAATAGATTATTTTGTACTTGGAAAAAATCAATATTATGTCATGAGGATGAAAATCTGGTGATATTTTCAGTAGGCTCTGAATTAGCTGAGGTTTAAGGACAAGCTGAGGGTAAGAAGATTTTGGTAAGTGCACAGCAAGGGTGCAAATGATTATGTTAGCATATCCATCATGGCCACATCTCACCAACTGCAGAGTTCTGCTGGCTTTTTGTTTTCTTATTTCAATTTTGAAATACTTAGATTGATGCCCTTGCTTTGAGACACCAAGGCCTTCAGGAAAAGTAGGGTTCCTCCTTCCTCTGTTTCAGTAGAATGGGTAGCAATCCAAGTTGTCTTTAAAAAAAAACCTTCAGAGTCACACACAATGATATGTCTAGATGGTGCAATTCCTAGAACAGGTCCATTTCTAGTTTGAGAGACCTATTCTTTTTCTTAAACAGAAAGATCTCAGCGTGAGAACACCTTCTTCTATGATGAGTGGTGCACCCAAGAAGGGTGAGAAATGAAACTGGGAACATTTTGCTCTCTTCGTAAAGAAGCTTCTCTAGCCTAAGTTGCAAAAAATATTTTTGCAGAGTTACGGTGTACCGAAATTAATAAGCCAAGAATTCCTGCCATGACATTTTATTTTAGATAAGCATCAATAATTTTTCATAAAAATAGTCTTTATTTACTGGGCTACCTGGGTCTTACCCTCTCATTCTCAGTTTTGAAATTAGCCTCTTTTATGAGTCACCTCTGTGCCAGCCATCGTCCTGTTGTCAGCTAGTGTTGCACTGGAGAGATCTCTGTTCCATTTATTGCCCTGAAGAATGTCACTTTTTCCTTATCTAATGGGGAGCTTAAATTGAGTCACATGCTACATTAATGTCACCTGAAATGAAGGAAAATCCTTTGTTTTCAGTGGAATGAAAATTTTGATTCTACTCTTTCTTTTGAATTATCAAGGATTCAGGTTTGATAGATTTCACTTTTGAATTCATTAAAACTATGTTTTATTCAGTAGATTCATACGTACAGCATGATAGATGGTACCTACTTTGGAGTTTAAAGAACTATGCTTGAAAGCGAAGTCATTCTTTCAGTCACTACAGAGCAGAAGTGAGAGTCAGAGTTACTGAGAGTCAGTAACATAACTAACCTTATGTTAGTTCAATGACAACTTTTCAGAGGATAAAGAAATTATGATTCAAGGTGTAAATATTTTCCTTCCCATTTAGGAAAGAAAGGCATATAAGGAGATGGTATTTACTCAGTTACTAAAGTAAATTCCAGCAATGTACAGAGATCAACCTTACTTTGTGAAACATTTTATATCTACAAAATGTGATTTATACCCATTTTTTGGAGTTATCATCTATCATCTGAAATCGGCAAAGACTGTTAAGACTTTAAAATGGTTTAAAGCTTAGAATAAAATGAAAAACTTGAGTTTATGTATTTACTCAAGAGGATACCTAATTACTAAAAGAGGCATCTCTTTTTAAATATTTTCCTTTTTTATTCCTAAACTTCACCAGGAATTATAATATGCCATTAGTTCTGTAACGTTAAGGTAAATTCTCCATTTTGAAAGGCATCATTAAGCTATGGCATCCATACAATCTCTTATAGTGGCTTTTTGGTGAAAAATCTTATCATTCTTCTATTAAACTAAGGCACTAAATTATGTCATTTATAATGAAAACATTATATGGAAGTCATTAACGTTTTAGTATAAATTAGTTTCAACCATTATCATCTTGGTAATACTACCAAAGTTCTACCTGGAGCTCCGTAGAGGGTCACCTCTAACTCCTTACTCAGCCACACACTTCTATGCAAAATTCACATCCTGAGGGACGATAGGGGTGGGGGCAGCAGAGAAAGACAGCAATGATGGTGGTGTGCTATTCCTCTCAAGCATCTTATGAGTACCTGACTTCTGTGAAGTGAGCAAAGATTAAAAATAGAAGTGAAACTTATTCCTGGAAACAAGCAGATCTCCTCCTCGAGTATGTCCGAATGGGAATTTTGAGGAAAAGATCAAGTGTGCAATAACAAGTATGCACTAAGACCTAGCAGCACTCAACTATTTTTGCAAACGTGACTATTCTCATAGTCGCAGGCAAGAAACGTGATGTTTTAATTTTGAGTCATTTTCCCCGTAAGGTGGAGTCGGACTGCAGTGATACTTAGATTACTAGACCTCTATCAACCAGGGGAGGCTACCACTATATTGCGGAAACCTGCGACTTTTAAAATGTCCCTGCTTTAAGTTCCACATTTTTCCAATAATAGACAGTGCATATTTTAAATAAATTTTTGTTTTGTGTAAAATTTTCAGTTGAGCTAAGCTTTCTAAAATATATCATATGGAGAAAAGTCATGGTCTTTTTTTTTCTCCTAGAGTGTAGAGTAAGCTTTCTCAGCTACACACTGCTGTTTAGTCCCTTGGCAAGTTCTCTCAAACGTAAGAATTTCGACCCTTGTTGAAGAGTTTAGTATATCAGTGAAACTGATTGGGTAAAGAATCTTTTGAGAATTCTGGCCAATGATTGGCACATTTGGAGTGATACTGGAGGACACTGTAGGGAGATGGGGGGGATACTGAGGACAGAGGTCTGGAGAGGCAGGGAGCGTGATCATGCGAGGATACGACCACAGAAGTAGCTACAAGCCTTTCTCTTCTCATGAAGACATTCTGTTCATATTAGCCTCAGAATGATTAACAGTTATATATCTTCAATCAGATTCAGAAATATTGAAGCAGTTTTTGACATTTCTAGCTTTGAAATTTACCCACATACAACATTCAGCCTCTTTCTGAGATTCTTCTTCCTTTGAAGTGAGTAGGGGTTAAAAATAAAATCTTTCCTTATTATTCCTAAAATAATTCACTAAAAAAACCATTGGGAAATTATTTTAAAACATCATCCAGTAGTAATAGTAGTATTTTTCATGTTTTTAACTTTCTTTTTTTAAAATTTAAATTTATTTATTTATTTGACACAGAGAGAGAGAAAGAGAGAGAGAGAGAATATGAGCACAAGCAGGGGGAGAGGCAGAGAGAGAGGGAGAAGCAGACTCCCTGAATAGGGCCAGGACCCTGGGATCATGACCTGAGCCAAAGGCAGATGCTTAACTGACTGAGCCACCCAGGTGCCCCTGTTTTTAACTTTCAAAACTCTTTTTCTCCTAAAGAACAAAAACAAAATTAATGAAATAACAATAATAATAGTATTAAACATAAACATGTTAATGAAAATAGCTAACATTTACTCAGAACTTACTCTAATCTGGGTTTCCTTTTAATGACTTTAATGTAATCCTTCCCATAATCCTAAGAGGAAGGTATTATCCTTTCTAGCATATAGATGATGAAACTGAGGCATTAGAGAAGTTACTGATTTGCTTGATGTCACACGTCTTTATAAGTGTCCACCAGGTATCTTATCCCAGTGTATCTGACTCCAGCACCGGAACTCTTAACTTGCAGAAATCTTCTCTTGGTAATTCAAAAGCCGTATTCTAATCCCAAGTACTTATGAGTAGATTTCATAGTGTGCATTTACTACCAATGTTACACTCGATGAAGATGGCAAAGTTTGCATCCCGACGTCATCTGATTATGCATCCTTGATGCTTATTCTTATGCAGAACACTTTGCAGAGTATTACAGAGAGTGCAGTTTAGGAAAGTCAATCCTAAAACTGTATCAATATAACTACACTTATGTGGCATGATGATAATACCATTTTTTAAATACCCACAGTATTCTTGCTATTGTGCTAGGTGCTTTAGCGATGCTTATGCCAACACCATAAAGGAGGTATTAGTTTCCCTATTTGCACGTAACACTGAGGCATAAAGAAATTTTCACACAAAATTAGTAAATAACTAGAAATGAGTTTCTAACCAAGGTATATCTGAAGACACAGATTTCTCCCAAGGTTTATTTTATTTTATTTTATTTTATTTTATTTTATTTTATTTATTTATTTATTAGTTTTGTTTTTTTTTAATAATTTTTATTTTGTTATATTAGCACCCAGTACCTCCCCAAGGTTTATTATATTTAAACCTAAGGTATTTTACATTGTAAAATTCAAAACTGTGGAAATGAAAATTTAAAACTTTCTCCAGTTTTATCAAGGGTAAACCTAATGAAGAGGTGAAGTCATTAGTGACTTCTTAAAGGTAGCATAGATTCAGTCTTGTATCTTTACCCTGTAGTATGGGTGACAATTTACACATAAGATGTTAAAAAAAAAAAGGTGGTTACCTTTATTATGTACTGAGCCTAAGCCCTGTTGTTGAAAGAAACACGTTTTAGTTTGTTAATTATAGATAGCTCATTTCTTCCAGTTTAAAACAGCTGTCATGGTTGTAAAACTTGTCCATGTATTCTTTTGAAGGGATACTTTTCTCTTCAAAAGGTGGAACCTAATTTCCCTTCCCTGAACTTGGGCTGGCTTAGTGACTTGCTTCGAAAGTAAAGAATATGGTGGAACTGACAATGTGTAACTTCTGACTTTAAGACATAAAGGCATTGTAGTTTCCTCTTTGCTCTTTCTCTGGTGTCACTCACTTTGAGGGAAGCCAAGTGCCATGTTATGAGGATACTCAAAAGCCATAGAGAGACCCATGTGGCAAGGAACTGAGGCCTTTAGCCAATAGTTAGTGAGAAGTGAGGCCTCCTGCCAACAGCCATGTGAATGAGCTTGGAAGCAGATCCTGAAGCCCGACTCAAGACTTCAGGAGACAGAAGCCTTGGCTGACATTTTGTTTGCAATCTTATGTGAGACCCAGAGCCAGAAGCACCCAGCTAAGCCATTCTGAAATTACTGAGCCATATATATTTTGAGATAATGTTTGTTGTTTTAAACTACTAAGGTTTGGTGTAATTTGTTGTACAGCAATACATAATTAATATAGTAGTCTCTGTAAGGTAATATTCACTCAATTTTAAATTCAAACTACCTGACAGGTGTAGCTCTCCCAAGTTCCTCAAAGAGTGTCTCCTTCCCCACCTACTTTTCAAGATGGAAGCTTCCCAGAGGAAATCTTAGAATGGACATGTTTTGTACTGTTCTCTAAGGCTCTGCCCCTTTTGCTGAGAGGACCCTCTTTCTACCTTTCTACCTGGACACTTTTTTTTTTTTTTTCAATTCAGTCCACTGAGGGACTGGTCCCATTTGAACATCATTCTGGAATCTCCTCATCCTGATGGTGAACTTGGTCATGATGCACTGGCAGTCTTTGCAGTGCTCCTAGGCCTCCTTTGATCTACTTGTATTTTTAGTTGTTGAGGATGTGAAAACTGATGCCCTACATATCAGGTATGGGCCCCAAGGAACCTGATGTTCTACCTCCACAGACTGTTCCTAACCTGTAGCACTTTAGGCACCATAATTTCAGTGCCCCATTTGATGTGGAGTTCGCCTAAGATTCTTGAAGCTTTCCAGGATATACCCAGAGGATATAGGAACAGATTCTTTCACTGGGAATACCTTAAAATTTTCTTCATAAAATGTGAAATACTGGAAACAGCCTAAATGCACACACATAGGAAAGTAATTGAATTAACTATGGTGCAACTGCACAACGGAGTACTATGTATAAATAAGCATGAGAAAGGCCTTTTCAGGATATATTGTTCTGTGATAAAAGCAAAAAAGTTATCTATAGTATTCCAAGCGAGAAGGAAGTATAAGAGAATATACATGCATCTGCTCATTTGTGGAAAAGACACATAGGAAGGATAAAACAGAAACAAAAAAGATTGGTTACATACAGGGGTGTGTGTAATGGGAATATGGTATAGGGTAAGATGCAATACTTTTGTGAATATACATTTTTATAGCTTTTATTTTTAGAATCATGGTATTGTTTTGCATACCTCCCAAATAATTAAGTGACTGAATAAACCAGGATGTGAGTAGAACTCAGAATGGAAACAAGTGAACCCAACTGTATCATAAATGAATAAAATAACCACAATGAAAAGGGTGGGCATGTAGGAAGGAAGGTAAGTAACTTCAGAAAGCAGTATTTTGACTAAAGGAACATTAAAAACAAACAAAAAATAAGCTTTCCACAAATATTGTACTCTGTATAGTAAATTTGTGTCTAACATAGGTATATGGTAGCAATTTTGAAACTATTTTCAGTTCATAATAGGTTTGAACAATGAGCAAATATATTATTTATAACAGGAGCCATGTTTCTCATTGTCAGAGAAAGAGGTTACAAATGAAAATGAGGAAAGACTGAAATGAACCCTGTCATGTTAAATTAGAATAAAAGGTATCAGTATGAACTCATAATTTTTCATATATATACCGACAGATACAGGAATAAACAGGCGTATTCATGTGTTATTTTACATAAATATACTTCCTAGCACTGTCCTCTGAGAAGGCCTAGAAACCACGACACGCCTAGTAGCAATGAGCACACTTAGCTTTTAGGTCTTGGACTGTAAATGTCATTTTCCAATGAAAGGGACCAGGGCTCCCTGGAGAAATGGCTGATCCTAGGAAGGACCAGGACAGGGAAAATACAAGATGAGAATGGAATATTTTGAGGTAACAGGAAATACTCATAAAATGATGAAGGCATCTCAAAAAACCCACAAAAAAAACACAAAGAGCTCCCAATGGCCAAAGTTAGGCCAATTGTAGAACAACTCAAATAATGCTAGATTTGAATTTGAATTTGTACCTCTAGAGTAAAAGAATTATCAATGACTCCACACAGCTATAAATATATAAATGGAAAAGTAAATAGATAGAAGAGAGTACTATCCTTTACAGTAGAATATATATTAATAAATCATCAAGGAGTAAGGGAAATAGTAAATCACCACTAAACAATCACCACAGTAATATTTGTTGCATCTACCCATCTGTATACATGTTGTTCAGACATATAAAATTAGTGAGTGATGAGAAACTGGGTACTTACATAGTTTTAAAGTGCTTCCTCACAATAATACTTATTAATTACAAAGTGAAAATATTAAAATTACAATGTAGCTTGGCAGACACGATATAGCCATGTGATCGGAGTTGACATTATTATCAGTAATTAGATACAATGCCATCATATTCCCCATTAGATGATGTATTGAGAAGGATATAACATCACTTCAGTTTTATTTTTGGCAAAAAGAATTATAACATCTAACTTGTAACTCTAAAGTGTAACATCTAAAATTTTAACTCCAATTACAAGAAAGCATAAAATAAACAAAAACTGAGGGGCATTCTAAAAAATAACTGGCATGTACTTTCCAAAAGTGTTAAGAACATGAAATACTGAGGAACTGTTACATATTGAAGAATCCTAAAGTGACATAACAACTAAATGCAATATGGGACCTTGGATTGGGTATTGGACCAGAAAAAAAATGTATTAAGGAAAAACTGGCAAAATTCTAATAAGGTCTGTATATTAGTTAATGATATGGTATCAATGTTAGTTTCTTGGTTTCAGTCATTAAACTACATTTATAGATGATCACATTTGGAAAGCTGGGTGAAGGGTACACAAGAATTCTCTGTACTGTTTGCACAACTCTTCTGTAAGTCTAAATTATTTTTTTTAATGTTAAAAAATATTGGCAGAAGTCAAACTCTAGTGAATTTGCCTCTGCTGAAATAATCCAAGTATTCTGAGAGAATGCTTTCAGTGTGTGTCAAGGTTAGTTAGTTCCAATGGTCTGAAAAACAGTATCATGTCAATTGAACCACCACAAGTTAAACTAGCATTCTGACCAAATTGAAATAAATACTCTATGTGGCTCAACACACACACACACACACACCCCTCTCTGTTATACAGCACTTCTGGTTCCCCTCCACTCTCTGGAAAATGGAGGAATGGTAAGAAAGGATGTTCATAACTGACTTCATGCCTTTTTCTTCACTCTTTCTTTCTCACATTCCTCCCCTCGGGACGGAAGGCTTTTTAATTTCCCAGTCCCGCAGAAATTGCCTCCTTCTGTGCCCTGCTCCTTCCTTAGGTGGCATTCACTTTATCCTTTCCTGGGACAAAGTAGCAAAAGAGTTGCAGGGAAGGAAACCCATATATGAGTACCTCTCAAGATGCACAGAGATGTACTTAAAAATAGTGCCTCCCGCATACTTAGAGGCTGCTCTGTACATCTTAATACCTGATTATCCTCCTGAGTTAGTTCCCTGAGGTTTAACTTTATTTTCCTGGTTACACTGTAATGTCCTTGAAGGCCAGATTGAGACCTTCCACATCATTTCCATCCCCACAGCATGCAACGAACACTATCTAGTTAGTGCATATTTTGTTGACTGTTTGAAGTAGATGATCACAAATCATTTTGGGTATGGTATTAAAGAAGTGGGGAGGACTGATCCATGAAGAGCAAAGTCCATGGTTCACCTTTCTGCTTGTTTTTGAAAGGTTTGCCAATCCTATGGAAAAGTTTCCTCACTGTCCACTTTAAGTATGCCTCTTTATAAAGGTTTTTGGCTACAGAAAAGCATCAGACATACCCTCTATTTAAAGATCATACATGTTATAAATAACTTCAGCATCTCCTATGGGAAGATGACAAATAAAATATGTTGTAGTTTGAGGGCATATGGTTGAAAAAACTATTCATGACCTGAAGCTATTCATGCTTCAAAAATTTTTTGAAAAAAAAATACACACTGTTTCTATCATAAGAATCCTAGCTCCATCCCTTGAAATGTCAGCAATTTAGAGAAATTTTCATTTAAATCTAAGATGGGATCAAAATGTGACTGTGGACAAATCGAGTAACACAGGTGAAGATTTAATAGCGTACGATATTATAGTTTGTTGAGAAATCAAAGCTTTAGAGTCAAATATTATAGGCATTTTGGGAGGTAGAGAGAAGACAGAAATCTGAAAAATATTTACTTTAAAAATATCATGATTTTATTTTCTAATTTTTATAACTTTTAAAGTATGATTTTGTGTGTGTGTGCTGAGATGCTAAGAATGAACCTGTATTTTTTTTACAGGATTATATATTTTTTAATCTTACTGAAAATTCTATATTCACACTGAATAGAAATGGTGAACTATTTGCTGGAAAAAAGAGGACATCTCATTTTGAAGATTATCTGTTACTTTTACAAACAGTCTTGAGAATCACATTGTTATTTTTAAAAAAACTTTTCTTTTTTTTTTCAAGATTACATCATAGGTGGGCAATAGTGATTTTTTTTCAATGTTCCTTATTTTGGAGTTAGAGTTTACTGTAAAAACACAACTTTTGGACAATTTAATTTAGGGTAAATGTTGCAATTTGGATATTTATTGTATTTTAAAAGACAAAACAATTGTTAATTACTTGTGAAATTCTCTCACCCAATTATGGGTGGTTATGCTTGAGAAAAAGAAAACATTTTAGCTTTACTGGGTATTCTTTGCGTATGAGAATAGCAGTGTCAATCCCAGACCAATTATTAGGTGCTCCTTCAACTGAGAGACACCGCCCCTTTATCTTATATCTCCGGTAGCCAACTGAATGTCGGATTTTTTTTTTTTATTGCTAGATGTTACAATAGCAACATTTCACATCATAAACATTATTACTGATAATGAAGATATCATTTGCCATTATTGTTTATAGACTTAGAAAGAGATAGATTGTTACTATGTTGAAGGTATAATTAATTAAACAGAAAGGGGACACATTTAGGTGGGAACAGAATCTGAAAAACAATAAATTATTCAGCATATTCCTACCAGGCGAAACAAGTATACCTTGTGTCAGTTGATCAAGGAGTTTATACTCAAAATGGAAACAAGTAATGAAAAGATAACATTGTTTATATAACATAACAATGATGAATGGTGATAGCTAACATACACTAAGGGCTTACTATGTGCCAGACACTATGTTAAATCCCTTTCATACATGATCTTATCTAATATTTTATATGGTCCCAGTATAACATGAAAGCTGCTTTCAAAGAGTTCTCTAAAAACAAAAACAAAAAAATCTCATTTGTTTCATTATTTTGTTAGCACTGTTAACAGAAGCAGCCATTGTATATTTTCTCAGTGTAATTCTTTGATATGATGTTTAAGTTATCCACTCTGTATTTGAGAATTAGGTTTTGATTTTCAATGAATCTGTTCAAGATTGAATTTATTCTTGTATTTTTAAAAATTAATTTTTCTAAAATGATAATCTCAGCATAAACACTTATGATTGGAATGTCTACTTTTAATGTTCAAGAAATAAATAAAACAGTATGTTGGATTTGCTATTAAATCAAAATTTAGAGAAAAAAGTACATAAAGTTACACGTTCACAGTACACAAGTCCCCAAATAAGTTTTATTTAGCTTACAAAAAATTGAATCAATCAAAGTTTAATGGATTATCAGAAATTACAGCATCAATATCTTCATTTTCAATAATAGCAATAAAATTAGAAATGTGTTTTATATTCCTAAAAGTTCTTTAATTTCAAAAGGTTTAGTCAACCTGCCTCAAATTGCAAGAATTTGTATGCTTCCTTTAATTATGATTTTTATATAAGCTTTCTCTTGGTTATTATTATCCTATATGTATTATATACTATGCAAATGCACATATAATAGTTGCAAGCAACAGTGATTGATTTTAATTTTCAAGCTTTTCTGAGGTAAGATATGCAATTAAACAATTTATATTTTGAAGATAGTTTTGTGATATTATAGATTTCAAAATTATCCTTTCATTAAGAATATTTCCCTGCAATATCTACTCAACTCAGGCTGTTATTTCCTAGTTTGTGAGTGTTAGCAAAAGTGTACTGAGTTAAATGGATTTCTGATTTACTCTGGTAAAATATATATCAAGGACATAATGAAGCCAACAAACATGTTAAAAATTATAACCAGCTTGTATTTTAGGGTTTAATATATGCCAGACACTGTTACATGGATTTTATCAGTTAAATCTAATCTTCTCTGGTAGTTAATGTTATCATCACCATCACATTTTATAAATAAGGAAAGGTACTTAGAGAGGTGCAGCAATTTTCCTAAGGTGACACATAGTAAAAATGCTAGAACGGGATTTAAATCCAAGCATTCTGGTTCTAGAGTACAAGCTACAGGAATAACATCTTATTGAATATACGGAAGATAAAGTCATTCTGAGGCTCAGATGAGATACACTCATCAAGTTACTACCTAAACAGAGTCCCTGCTTATGTTACTGTGGTATCAGGGGCAACTTAAAGCTGTGGGTAGATTCTAAAAAGGTTGATCACTTATTTCCAAAAAGTTTCACTCATACCAAATAGGGACACTTTTTCCATCAGTAGATGATAGTTTTAGGGCAGCTGTTCAAAATGGTAGTTTGGGTGAAATGGGTCTGGGAGAGGCTGGGCAGTGACTCAGCAAACTCCTGTGGTACAGGATCATGTCAACTTCCAGGTACATGCTATCTCAGAAATCAGAATTAGTTTGTATTCTTCCTCAGATTTGGATCTGCCTGCTTCAGACCAGACCAATCAAGACAATGTGAAATCTTAGGAGGACATTTTAGATATGCTAATTCTGGACCAATTTCTTGGAAATAGTATGGTATCCAGTTTTATATTCAAAATGTGCAACATCAATGCTCGTCCTCCTTTAAGTAAATTCCCTGTTCAAACTGTCCCATTTTACTCTTCAGGGTTTCTTGCCTGAAACCAGTTGTGCATCTGAATAATACAAATAACTTCAGAATGTAATTTGTTGACATTAATAATTCATGCACTGCAGGTGTGTTAGCAAAGAAAATAAGTTAGCAACAAGTTTTTAGGTTTAGAGAGTCAACAACATGATAAACATCTATTGAAAGTTCTTGGATATATGCTTAAGAATCTACAGTAGAATCCTCCAGCAGGGTAGTTTAATCTCTAGGTACTGGGTCTAGGTTTAACTTAGGATATAAGTTCAGATTCACTGCCCTGCAGGCCAAATATCTGATCTCTACTGAGAGCAGCATTAGAAAGAGTCTTCACATTTGGTTAAACACAGATGGCAGTAATAAATGGAGCATAGCAATGTAATGGTGTGAGGAGGAAAGTAGAAACCTACTCAAGATCTATTCAAGAAAGAGATATTACAAACATACTTCAAAGATCACATGCTGGAATGTCTGAAATATCTTAGAGCTCAGGAATAAAAGATGATGGAAAACTCTTAGGCTGCTTCTCTGTTTGTGAAAACCAGGGCTTGCCAAATTCCACCCACTTCTGTGGCACTCTCCCCAAATAAATAAGTTTTGTTTCTATAAGTAGGAATTCATTTCCACTGTCATTAAATACATTCTCGCTAAAAATTGGGAAGATGGACTTGTATTTTGAGACTGAGATTCAAAAATGATTGAATTTAATGACACTTTAAAATTACAACTTTAATTAACATGTTCATCTCTCAGTACCAAGACTTATTTATGTTTTTTATTCAGTTATGTTGTATCAATACTAGTAAATAATATGTTAGCAACAATAAATAAAGCAAAAGTAAATAAATATTTGATAATTTAAATAGCTCTGTAATTAGTCTGATGATATAAGAAGGCAAAAGGAAAGAAGTACTCAATATTACCTTCATATTTTCACTACAGATAAGTCAGTTTCATATTATTAATATGAATTGTTTTATTAAAGATATTATAAGGTTTGTAAGTGAATGTAAGTATGTGATAGTTGGGTTTTTTTTTTTTTTGAGAGAGAGAGAGGAGAGAGAGCACAAGTGGGGGTAGGAGGAAGTGGAGGGGCAGAGAGAGAGAAAGAGAGAGAGAGAGAGAGAGAGAGAATCTTAAGCAGACTCCACGCTCAGTGCCTAGCCCAACACAGGGCTTGATCCCAGGACCCTGAGACCATGACCTAGGCTGAAATCAAGAGTCAGATGCTTAACTGACTGAGCCTCCTAGGCTCTCTGATAGAAGTCTTTTAATAGAAAGATTTATAATTTCTCAATTAATATTTGGCAAGAAGTGGCCATTTGATTTGCTAAGTTAGTGTCAAGTGGGTCCTTTTTGAGAAATAGTCTCTATATGTTCACCAAGAAAAAAAGCTTGACATTTCAAATGTAATTAAAATGTAAATTAACAAAAAATCCTAATGTAGGATTGAAATAGTTCCATCTCAACTGAATCAGACTAATTCAATCAATCAGTCAGTCAACAAACACCTGTAGTGCACACATTCTTTCCAGGCACTGTATATGATGATAGGAATGGAGCATTCTGTGAGGGACATGGTCCTTACCTCTGTGGAGCTGGCAATACAGAATGGCTATTTGATCTACATTACCTTCAAGTGGGAGTAAAATAAGGCGTTGATGTCTTAATTCCACACTGTTTAATGAATAGCATGATTGTATACTGAAAAAAGTATTTGAGACTTTTTGAATTATACTTTTTTTTAAGGTGTATTGGTGCCACGAAAGGGTGGAAATTATACAAACTTCTCATTTTATAATTTTAAAACAATAGCAGTATTGAAATATCTTTGTAACATTCTACAGAAAATTAAAACGTGTGAATATAATTTTCATCATTTGAAAATTCAACTTGTACTTGATTCTCTGAAGTAGCTGGTATACAATGAGCCCATGCAATATCAATGGGTTCAGTGATAGAGGAGATGGTAATTGTGTACTAAGGGAATTTAGGCTGTATTTTGATGATGTGGTGAATTACTTGGCCTTTGTGAACATTCATAGAATAATTGGTTTTATTTAATAAGTCCATTTATGAAAATAGCCACTGTTGTACATTGGTGCTTATCAAAAGCATTTTTCCTTGAAGAGATTGCACATGCAAAGCATCAAACTACCAATTAATGTAATTTGTTTAGAGCTATTTTTCTTTCTGTACTATCAAGGCATTAGCTATCAAAGGTGAATGGTAAAATATCCAGCCCAAAATGGGTTGTATGGCTACCCCAACAACTTAAACAAAGAGAGTAAGAGAGAACACATGTGTTACATTTACCCAGATTTTTCCTTTAACTGAAGCTTTTAAACTAAGATTGATAGAAAACAGTGTTTAGGAAGAAATAATGCATACTGATTTATATAAAATGCTATTCGCTGTATTTTTCTTTTTGTATTAGCTTTAATGAATAGATATGCCTTTTTATTTTGTGGTACCCTACCATTAAATGATACCATCATTTTTTTTTCTGCCTAAATAAATTCAAATTCTTGTCACCTACTATCTGTACAGGAAGATTTGAGACATTATTCCTAATTGAGATTTTTACTGAATATCTTTTAAAGATAAATTTGTTTTATTCTTTCACCTACTATTTAAAAGGATTTTCACATTTTTATCTTCTAAAGGAATTGTCAATGAGAAACTAAAACTGCATAGACTATACATTAAAATCACTTTAGTTTTTAAGCTGTCATGAACTGTTTCAAAAAATGCTAAGTTGCTATTGTTTAATGTCTGTCATTTTATAATGCTTTAGAAGTTATCTATCCTGTAAAATTATTAACTGATGCTAAAATTGCCTTGTAAGTATTAGGACAATAGCAATTTTGTAACAGCTGGGACACTGCCAATGTAAGATAAGTACATTTTGCTCTGTAGATTCATAAAGTGCTTTGAAATGGTTTGTAACTGATGGATGGATGCATTTTCTAAGTGTAGAAAGCAATATTTTGTAGAAGGAAATGGCTTGAAAGCTGACACACATGCATGCAAATGCCATTCTCTTCAGTAAGTAATTTGCTTTTTCTTTCAAAAGCATAAATGGCATAGTTAGACACATTATTTTGTATATTGCACATAACAATACAAGATGCACAAAAACAGCAAGTACAAAACATTTCATATTGATAGAAGAACCCATGGCTGTGGTATATGATTAGCATAAATGTATACACACTGAAGTAATGCCTTCAGGATTAAAAAGTGAAACTGAAAAATATAGGAAAGTTCTACTAAACTTCAGGACTTCAGGAATGACAATATTTATTATGCTTTCCCTCTTTTAACTCCATTGTGCTACTTGATTGGAATGCTATATCACTTTAAATGCATATACTCTCCTTAAAGCTCTAAATATTAATCATGGTGCCTCTGCAAGGGTTACAAAGCTATCATACTGTTCTGCATACCTACTTAGGATGGTTAACATTTTCCAGCTTTTTAAAAATAAAAGTGAACAATAGCTTTTCCAGAACTACAAATGCTCACATAGGACTAGTTTTTGTCAAGTTAAAATTGTTCTGTGGCCTGAATTGGACGTTCAAAATTTTTAAAAACATAGTTACTGTTGTATCCTGAGGCGCTGGAACAGACTGGCAGAAAGTATGTAACCGACCAATATTCGTATCATGAATTTCTGAAAGCCTGTACAAAGAAGTCCCAGTTTGAATTGCCTTTTAGAGACGCGTGATTTAAAACTTCCCTTACCAACTCTGTATTTGTTAAAGAACACAAACTTTGGAGCCAGGATGGTTGAGTTTGAGTCCTGGAATCAACATTATTAGTCTTATGAAATTAGGCCAGCCTTGACACTTTGCGAAGCTCTGGTTTCCTGTTATACACGACATGAAAAAAGTGACATCCACTTCTCAAGGTTGTTATGAGGAGAAAATCTGTATCATGTGCTTTTGCACAGCGTCAGGCACTTAGCCCTTGATAAGTTAGAGCTTTTGCATATGAAATTATTGTCACACCTCCATCAGTAACCACATTATTATTTTGTTTGTTGTATCAATATAGAACTATCTCAGTTCTTTAAAACATCTTCAGTTTCTTCCTTGATTTGGACAGTTTCTGTGAAAATCACTTAAATGAACTCAACTCATTAATGAGAGTTGCATATGATTAGAGAGGAAACCATACCCTCAAACTTTAACATGCTTCTAATTTTGTTTTACTGAATCAAATTTTTTTCCTCTTTGATGCATATTTCTTTCAACATGTTCCAAGGAAATGTAGAAATTAATAAAACCTACTGGTTTGGGTAGTATTGTGGATAACAGTAAAGCAAAATTCCCAATTTATACTTTGGAACGTGCCCCTCCTTGGATATTTTTCTCAGAGATCACATATCAGAGCACCTGGACATCTTTGGAGCCATCAGTCAGAAGATGTTATACAGCATGAATTAATTGATTAATAGACCTGAAACTCAGTGTAATTCTCTACATTCCCATAAGGTGCCTTCATGACCTACCTGGAATATTTTGTCACAAAGATCTAGCAAAGGAATGCTTTTAACATTTTCCAGCTTTTTAAAATAAAAGTGAACAATAGCTTTTAACACCTGAGTTATTTCCAGTTGAGGCCTCTGATGGGACTCCTTAACGGGAAAAACTCCTGACATAAGAATGGAAACAAATATTGGTCCTTTGACTGAAAATCTTACAGGCCAATTTTGAAGACTTATAATTTTATGGGTTTTGTAAAACATGTAGCTTATTGAATACCTACAATATTTGATGTTTAAGAAATTTTGTCCTTTATTTTATTCATGCAGTTTCTTATTTTACTTTGTTATATCTTTAACTCTTGGTGAGGAAGTCTGTGTTTGAGCTGTGCCACTCTGTGTTTACGATATCACATGTGTCATTATAATCGTACTTCCCCAAATCCTTCATGTGTACAAATGACACAAAAGCATTTTCCTAACTACATGTCAGATGGAGTCATATAAGTTCATTATCATAAGCCCAAAGCTCCTCAGGAAATAGCAATGGTGTTTAGTAACATCCTTGATTATGGTCCTAGAGACGGGATCCTACTTTTTCTCTTATTGGTATGGATCCACTGAGGAATAATGTACTTTTCTGCTGGTCACCTTCCTCTCTCTTTAGCAAATTCATCTGATAGAGGGAAAGATCATATATGATTCTTACAGATTTTTAGATTTTTCATCTCAAAAGCCTGTCACTTCCAGCCTGGGTTCCTTGGGTATTTATATCTTACAACCAGCCATAGGCAGGCTTTGGGTACAGTTATCCTATTATAGATACTGTTTATGCTCTGTCATCTTGTGGATAAGTCTACTGGAACAACGTAAGTTTCTTCACACCCTTTCTTTACCTCCATGAGCTGGGAGCGCCTTTGGAATAACCTATAATAATGCGATTTAAAGCCTTTGTTATTAATGGTTACAAAAAACCTTTGACTACCCTGTGAAGTGTTGACAAGAAGCTTACTGGCGGATGTTCTAGTGGGATGAACCAGTTTTGTGTTCTGTGATCCCTTGTCTTTATGTCATATGACTTTAATACACTTTTGTATGAGTTGGCTAAATGACTCTGTACTCTCTACTATAAAGGAGGAAAACATAGGCATTCTTGTACATGTTGTCCATAAGATCTTAATTATCATAAACTTGCGAGCTCTGACTTACAAGCTGATCCTGTTCTTTTTTTTTTTTTTTTTTTTTAAGATTTTATTTATTTATTCGACAGAGACAGAGACAGCCAGCGAGAGAGGGAACACAAGCAGGGGGAGTGGGAGAGGAAGAAGCAGGCTCCTAGCGGAAGAGCCCGATGTGGGGCTCGATCCCAGAACACTGAGATCACGCCCTCAGCTGAAGGCAGACGCTTAACCGCTGTGCCACCCAGGCGCCCCTGTTCTATATTTATTTCCAGAAAAAAATAGTGCTACCAAATTGCTACTATTTTACTAAAAATGTATCTTGAGGGGTGTCTAGGTGGCTCAGTCAGTCAAGCATCCGACTCCTGATCTCAGCTCAGATCTTGATCTCAGGGTCATGAGTTCAAGCCCAGCATTGGACTCCACATTGGGCATGGAGCCTACTACATGACTAATGAATAAATAAATAAACAAACATCTTGCAAATCTTTTATTATTGCACATAGTTTTACTTCATTCATTTTGACCACTGCACAGTGTGGATAGGTAATACTTTACTTGGCCATACTGCTACCGACAGATATTTATGTTATTTACAATTTTGTGCTACAATGCTACAATGAACATCCTCGTATGTGTCCTTTAGTGTATATGTGTGGATTTTCACTTAGGGTGAATAAAAAAAGAGTTTAATAGTTTATATAGATTCTGTCAAATTGATCTTTCAATTTATACTCTCATATTTGATATAACATAGTACTTACTTCTATATGTATTAGACATACTGGAGATCAATTTCTTAATTCGCTACCCTGATGATGAGTTAAGATACCCTCTCTTGGGGCGCCTGGTTGGCTCAGTTGGTTAAGTGTCTGACTCTTGATTTCAGCTCAGGTCATTATCTCAAGGTCCTGGGATCAAGCCTTCGTGTGGGGCTTTGCACTCAGCAGGGAGTCTGCTTGACAATTCTCTCTCCCTCTCCCTCTGCTCTCTCAAATAAATAAATAAATCTTTAAAAAAGATACCCTTTCTTTTTTTTAACTTACATTTATCTTTTTACCATTAATCATCTTTCATATGTTTGACACTTGTATTTATTCTTCTGTGATTTCCCTATTCACATTATTTGTATATTTTTCTGTGTTAGGCCACCCTACAAATGAACAGGAAAAAACTATCATTCAGTTGCGTATCTTTATTATTGGACTATATGTCTTTTCACCTTTGACAACAACTGGTGTCCTATTAAACCATACTGACTGCCTTTAATTTGTAAGGTATAATTGAATCCTCTGCACTTCAAAACCTGTCTTAAAGCTTGGTTTTGTGATAAAATATGTTTGGAAACTTAGTATTAAATATTTAATCCCTTCCACTACTTATAGACACTTTAAATTTTATCTTTGGATTATGCCAGTCCTTCAGAGAGATTTCTGTGTGGGTTGCATTCTTTTGGCTACTGCAGCCTGAATTGAAGGCAATTATTTTTTAAAAAGGGTCCTATAAAAGGTATTACTTTAATGTTATAATTGTAACATCTATAGAAAAATTATGGCTGTTGTTCATTCAGTCATACCATCAAGTTCATAATCACTAACAGTAAAACTATTTTTCAAATCTTATCAGAAATATACATTTTCTGAATAATTGCTTTCTAAAAAGGGCCCATTGTTTAGTTTGTTTCCTTTTTCATCCTAGCTGCCAGAAAGCTAAAAGAAAAATTTATAGCCCTTCAGAAGATAGGTCCAAAGCAATTATTAAGACACCTAATATATTTTTTAAAGTTTTGTATACTGTTAATTTTTTACACGTATTTTCCCTGTGTCATAATTTCCTTCCTTGTTTTTTTACAAAGTATGTTGCATATATAATTGTAAGTTATGTAAAGTTTTTGCAAATGAATTTTATGTAAGTGGATAGATAAACCTGCTTTTAAACAGATGTTATATTGAAATTCATATTCTATTGTGCCAAAGCTTTAAAGTTTTGGCTCGTGTTTGACTTTTATATTGTACAAAAAAAGGAAATATCCTAAATTATTAAATAGAAAAAATATAAAATAAAGGATAATCTTGTTCCTACACTTAGTATATTTACCTTTTAATGATATGTTAGTAAGGGTTAAAAAAGTGGCCAAGGTTTGTGTTCATTGATGTTATAAAACATAACTAAAGGGGCGCCTGGGTGGCACAGCGGTTAAGCATCTGCCTTCGGCTCAGGGCGTGATCCCAGCGTTCTGGGATCGAGCCCCACATCAGGCTCTTCTGCTATGAGCCTGCTTCTTCCTCTCCCACTCCCCCTGCTTGTGTTCCCTCTCTCGCTGGCTGTCTCTATCTCTGTCGAATAAATAAATAAAATCTTTAAAAAAAAAAACATGACTAAAGATTCACTTGGTCATGGAGCTATTTTCTTTCATAAACACACTGGTTCAGTTATTATTTAATAAAGTATGAAAATAAACTATTAATAAATAATAATGATTTGCAGTAATAGAAAATGGATTTTAGGACTAGTTACTATAGGTGATTATTGGGGATTGACTTGTGTTTTCCTAAAAGATATGCTAAATCCTAAATCCCAGTACTTGTGGATGTGATCTTATTTAGAAATAGGGGAATTGTAGATGTCAACAAATTAGGATGAGGTCATAATGGATGAGTGTAGTCCTTACAAGAAGAGGGAAATCTGGACACAGACACGTGGAGAATGCCATGAGACTACGGAGGCAGAGATAGGAGCGATACATCCACAAGCCAAGGACTGCCAAGGATTGCAACCACCAGAATCTCGGAAGATGCAAGGAAAGACCCTCCTCTAGAGCCTTCGGAGAGAACCCAGTCTTGTCAATAACTTGATTTTGGGCTTCTAGCCTCTAGAATTGGGAGATAAGGAATATCTGTTGTTTGAGCCATCTAAGGTTATGGTAATTTGTTATGGCAGTCTTAGGAAACTCACCATGGTCATTATTTCTGGATATAATTATGTTACAATCCAATGCCTAAGAGAGAACTTATTAGGGACTAGTAATATTTTGTGTTCTCCATTTTGTTTCTATATAAGTGAAATCATAAAAGATGCATGTTTGTGAATAATGAGGCTAAAATGTTAAATTCTGATACACATAAATGTCAGACTGGAAATTTGGAAGAAAATTTGAAGAAAATTTATTCTATGAGTAAATGTCAAAAGAGCTTCAATGTTCAAATTATAAAGAATATATTAGGAAAATATGTAAATTTAGATCAGAAAAGTATCTGATCTCTAGAAATGAAGATTAATTGTCATTTTAAAAAAGTGAATATTGTAGTTTTAATGCTAATAAGGGTTTTGTCCACAATATGACAAAAATAATTTACCTTATTTGTCCATTATTTGTAGTTTTGTACTGACATTAAAAAAAATCACTGAAGCTTTTCTTTACTTTCAGTTAACTGTTTAAAGAATTTATTACATTTTTTACTTAATCATTAGGGTCCAAAGAGCTGTCATGGGCTATTCTTAAATTAAACTTCATAAATGCTATTCTACTGCTATGTAAGTAAGGAACTGCATGGTCTTATGACTGACAATGTCAATACTTGAACGACCCTTGTTACTTCTGAAAGACTGATACTATTGGGCTTATAAAGATACCAATTTAAAGAAGCATTGGTCTCCCACTGGTTACTAGAGTATATTAATAGATTTTGGAAAGAAAATAGGGGCGCCTGGGTGGCACAGCGGTTAAGCGTCTGCCTTCGGCTCAGGGCGTGATCCTGTCGTTATGGGATGGAGCCCCACATCAGGCTCCTCCGCTATGAGCCTGCCTCTTCCTCTCCCACTCCCCCTGCTTGTGTTCCCTCTCTCGCTGGCTGTCTCTATCTCTGTCGAATAAATAAATAAAATCTTAAAAAAAAAAGAAAATAAATAGTATTTATTATTATTTTCAGAATATAAAGATATTATAATCTTTTATGATCATATATAAAGCTATCTTGGATAGATGATCTTGTCACTTCAGTTAAGTATGGAATTTTTATGTTCAAGATTGTCTCTGTTTCCCTAAAAATTTATGTAAGACATACCATAGTTGTACTTTGCCTCAGGTACTTTTAACTTCTTCACAATGCATCCCAGCCATAAAACTCATTAATCAAATTAGATGGGAGAAGACAAGTTTCCTATGGCTTGATCTTAAGTTGTATTCATGATGATTAATCATTGCACAACAGGGGTGAGGTCAGTGGAAACCTGCCATACTCATAGTCCACCATTTAAGTTCAAAGAGACAAGAAATAGCAGAGTAATGGTCTAGCAAGAATGCCCTTAAAAATAGTTCATAGTAAGAAGTCTCCAAATTTTCTTTAGAAAATACCAGTGAATAATAGTTTTCTTTCTTCTTTGGGATTTTTAGCTATTTTTTCTACAGAGATGTTTATTACTTTTAGATGCTCTCATAAAAATTTTTCATACATGTATCTGGTTTATTAACAGTTTTTGCATAATTTCATAGGAGGAAGGTTTATTATAAAAGTGATTCTGGCACATGTTACCTTTTATTAGTATCTCATATTTGTGTAGCATTTACAGATTTCAAAGTGTTAATTACTCTGTTCCCAAATTTGATGACATTTTTTCTTTTTCTTTTTGTGGTGAGTTCTTAGAGATTCATAGTTGAGAAATAATTTTGAACAGACATTAGATTGGCCATAGTCTGGATTACTTAACATTTCTGACACAATAGGATACTTAACAAACCAAAAGCTATAGATGAAACACTTAATATCCATGCATTTCACTATATGTAAATTTAACTTCAATTTAAAAAAATCTCATGAAGATTTATTAATTCTCTATTAATAAAAATTTGAAATGGAAAAATGAGAGATTAAAATTTCCAAATATTATCATTACATATTCCCAAACACTTTATAGATGATGGTCTGATTTCCTTGCAACATATGCCATTCTGAAATAATAAATAAAGACATTTGCTTGCAAAATAGCAATTACTGCAATTATTTTCATGGAGACACCAGAAAAATAAGGGCCTTTGTGATGGGGTACTTAACACCTCTCTAATTTCATTTTTCATGCTCTCTCTCAGGGCTCCCATATTACCAAACTACATTGTTACATTTATTTATTCTTTGATTCTTTCTACATTATCACATGCCTTAACACCACTGTTATGTAACTGTCTATGCAATAATCTTGTCTTCAAATACTCAACTGCTAGGCAGTCTCCATGTTCAACATTTTCCTTTTTGCCAAATTCAGGGGATGTTTCTCAGTTTGTATCTTACTTCATCTCTCAGCAGATTTCAATGTGGATCACTCCTCCCTCCTTTGAAGAAAATTCATCCCTACTGTGACACTACTATGTCCTGATTTTCCTTTTGTCCACTTCTTCTCATTTTTTAAAGATTTTTTATTTATTTGAGAGAGAGGGGGAGAGTGAGCAAGAGAGAAAGTGAGCACCAGAGGGAGGAGAGGCAGAGGGAGAGGGAGGAGCAGACTCCCCACTGAGCAGGGATCCGGCCATGGTTCTCAATCCCAGGACCCTGTCTTCTCATTCTTTCTTTCTCCTATACTTCTTTTTCAGTTTTGGTGATTCTACTTCCCAATCTTCTGATAACCTCTTCTTGGGACTCCTCTTATCTCTATTCATGAACTTTGGAAACAGACACCCTGTATTCAAATTCCAAACCACTTATTAGCTGTGCAACTTTGGGCAAGTCTCTTATTCTTTTTCTGCTTCAGTTTTATTACCTATAAAATGGGGGTATTAATAGTACCTGCTTCATAGTTATTGTATTAAATGAGATGATGTAAACAAAATGCTTAGGATAGTGCTTGACACTTGTTAAGTGTTGTGTAAGTGCTAGGGATGCTTATTATATACTTTTACACTTTCTCCTTAAAATATTTTCTCTAACGTCATGGCTTTGGGACCATTTCCATGCTGATAACAACCAAATTTATATTTACTCTAAACTTCCCACACAGGTTCCCAATACATATTTTAACTGCAATTTGATATTTCCAATTGTATGTCAAAAAGCATATCAAACTTCACATGTACAAAGTGGAAATCTTGATATCTTTCTTTCAAACCAATTTCATTCTCTGTTTTGACACTACCATCAATTCGATTGCTGAAGTAAAACACCTTGGAATAATTCTTCATTCTTTTCTCTTACTTCCACATTCATTCCATCAGCAATTCCTATTTGTTCTACCCGAGTCAATAGTTTAAACCCATCCATGTCTCTGAGTCTTTAATTGCAATCAGTCTAGTCAAAGCGAACAGCACTGCACATCTGGCATTATGTAATAGCAACAAGTTCTCCTGCCTCCATTCTTGCCCTTTGCAATTCATCTGTATATATCTGCTCTGACAAACCCTCTGAAACACAGATTATATAATTGTGCTGAGCACATGGTAGCAGTTCAATTGATATTTGTTGAATGAATGAATGAATGAATGAATATGTTATTAATTCGGTGGCATAGAATCTTAGTGGTTTTAAAAAATCAAATATTGTCTTAAGATTAAGAGCTTACTATGAATAAAAAGAACACAGTATCATGAGACAGAACAACCTGGAGATAGGAAATATACTTAAAACAAGATAGCTCAGGAAGTTTACTCTAAGCAGGTATATTTTAAACAGACACTTGTACACTCAGAAGGGGCTACTCCAATGAAGATTGTGTACAAAGAAGGATTTCTGGGAGGGGAAGTTCTTGCCTATTTCACAAAACTCCGGTGGTCAATATGCCTGAACCGCTGTAAGGAAGAGAAATAAGTTTGGAAATTAGGCAGGAGACAGTTCTTGCTGGACCTTAGTCCGGTAATTGGTAGTGGTTTTTTATTAGCTAAAATGAGACCACTGAACGTTTCAAGCAGGGGCATTATGCAATCCAATTTGTGTTTGTAAAAGATAAGCACTGGTTTCTTTGTGGAAGGACTGGAAGGAAATGAGTGAAAACAAGGATACTATTGCAGTAGGCCAAAAGAGAGGACAGTCACCGTGGAGATACATTTTGGAGATAAAATCAGGTATCAAGAAGACTTACTGATGTATGGCTACGGAGAATGTGGAAAAGAAACAAGGATGATTGCTATGTCTCTGGCTTGAGCTACTGTGTAGATATTGATGCCAGTTAATGACCTGGGTAGTGAGAAGTTACATATTTGACCCTGGAGTTCGAAAGTTTGCATTAGAGATATGTTTGGAAATATTAAAGATTTAGATGGCACTTATGACCAAGGAAATAACTGAGGTGTCCTAGAAAGGAAGTATTGAGGAAGAAGAGGGGAAGAACTCCAGTTTTAAAATCCTGATAGAAAGAGGCTATCAAGAATGTTACCACATTTGTCCTATTATTTTTCTACATCGATTTCTCGCACACTAATACCTTCATCATCTGCTTGGCATACTCCATCATCTGTAACATAAAAAATCCTACTTCTACTGTTACTTCTAACTTTAACGATTATTATTTAACTAACATTTATCAAGTGATTATTAATACTAAGTGTACTTTAATATGAATGCATTATCCCATTTAATTCTTATTAAAACAACTCTGTGAGGTAGATACTATTATACTATTTTAAAGATGAGAAACCTGGTTACCAATGGAAGTTAAGCTGAGGCCAGACTGTTAGCAGTTTAAATCTATGGATATAATTTCTACATTGTATTGTTTTATATGTATCTGGTATTTTATCTTCACAATGTAGTGTATTTTGTTTACGCACATTAGTATGAATATAACAAAAGGAAACAGGAATCTAAACAGAAATTCATACCTATTTTTATTGTCTTTCTCTTTTACTATAATATGAGCAAGTTGAAGGTAGAATTCATGGACTACTGAACTTTGTAGCTTTCAGGCCACCATGGTGTCTGATGTAGAGCAGATATTACAGATACTTGTTATATGATTAAATGAATACAGATTCTTGATTTTGAGCGCAAATTCTTATAAACTTTTAAGTTCTTCTGCATAATCCCTTGTTTACATATCCTTATATTCACTACTTCTATGTTAGAGGTGGAATTCAATTTCCATAAATGGAATTTGCAATCTAAGCTATGAATAAGTTTATTAGACCTATGCTTTGCTGTGTGTATCTTCTACCAAAATTACTTTTTCAAAGATTACATCACCAAAATATCATGCTGGTTGTTTATTAAATTATTTTATGTAATTTGTTCTAAGTTGTTATTTCATGCAATTTGTTCAAGCCTATCTTTTTTTTCTGGATTCCCCACCATTTTGAAGTAGTCTTCTATTACTAAGAATTTAATTTCATGCTGCTCTCAAGTATCTTGAATGGAGACCAAAATGTGTGTGACTTCTGGAATGGTAAAATACTAATTTTGTATAATTCACCAAAGATAACTGTGTTAAATGTTCCTTGCTGTAAAAATGCAATAGAAAAAAGATAAAGAAATATTCTTTTTAAGTAATATTCAGCAAACTACCTTTTATTGTTAGAATTATGAAAGAATATAGCTTAAAATGGACTAGAATTATTACTGAATTAAAAGATAAATTGTCTCTATTTTAACAATGACTAGTTTCTGCTTCAGAAAAGTTGACATCATTAAAATGTTTCACTTTGTCAGGCAATTTCCAGTTTCTGTTATTAAGAAGCTTTCATTGCTTTGACATGCTTTCCAAAATGCATACTGTTTTCCCATATAATTGAAACCAAAACACTCCAAAACAAAATGTTTCCATGCAGGGCTGTATTTTACAATCACTAGACTGTATCTATTATTTCAAATGTACAGAGCGACAACTTTTTCTGTTTTATTTGCAGGACAGTTTTGCATTCCTCCCTTCCCCCAGGTATACAAAGCTCTAAGCTGGGATTCACAGTTAGTGGGCTACTTCTGGATACAGAAAGAAATCACAGAAGGCAATTTTATGCCCCTTCAAAGGGGATTTGACTTGGAAATAAATTTTAAATTGAACCGCCTCATTATTTCCTAGTCCCTGTTTTGATACCTAAGAATGTCTACTTGGCAGTCCAACTTCTTCATAATCACTCACCCCCCAAAAATGTTATCAATACATTCACTATAACTTAACCATTTTCTAAAGACCCTTTGTATCTGCCAGGAGGTGAGTCACTTTTGATGTTATATATCCTCTAAGTAACTACACCCCATCAGGGTGTAGGGATATCACCAGGGATATCAGAAGTCATAAAGTGATTTTATATTTTGTGGCCACCCACTTGGCCATTTGCTTACCTTTAAACTAGCTCTTCTATGAAGTGCACAGGAGGACAGATGAATTTCTATTTTCTGATTTATTACTTGCTATCCCAACGCCTTCATTTCTTTCACTTCTGTGGAACTTACCGCTCATCCTCACTATGAACTTTAGCTTCCCATTTGCAAAATCTATTGCTTCTACTTCTGCTTAACTGGAATCTTTATCATAATCACCCATTCAAAGAAACTCTTAGCATTATCAAATATATTATCTCTTTGACTTGGTATCTCCAGACTTATCAGGATTACCAACATTACGTCAAATAAACTCCACCTTCCATGTATTATACTCCATGCCAAATCTGGACAGCTGTATTTAAGAGTATTAACCACATGTATGAAGTCCGCTATAAATGCGTATTAGTTAACTTTACCTTGATTCACATCAGAAGAACCATATTTTTTATTTCTCAGAAAGTTGTTTATTCCCTGCTAACTACAGTGAGTTCAGGATTTTGCATAACCTTAAAACAAACTTATGTTGGTTCTTATCATACATAGACAACAAAGTATCTCATCTCCTATTTTTAAAATCAAAGGCAATGAAGTATATTCTGCCCTATTCTATCCTCCCCTTTATTAAAATATATCTGTGTATTTAACTATGATTTCTATTTCATATTCTTTCCCAGAAGAAAAGGTCTTCCTTCTCCTTCATGAGCTTGACCATGTCCCTGTGCTCTTGTTATATTCCCAGTTATCCCCCTTGTGAATTATTGTTTGTTGCATCATCAATCTCTCCCCATTGGATCATCTTTTATCTACAAAGAGACTAAGGAATCTTCCAGCCTAAAAATACTCCAGTTTCTTCCACTGCTTTTTTTTTTCTTTCTTTTTTTCTGCCAAAATACCTGGGAGACTAGGAACCATTTGTAGCTTTCTCTTTTCCACACACAATTGTCTTTTCCTAGCATTCTTCAGAAACTACTTTCTGGAAGGTGACTAATGACTCCTCTGGAGTATTTCACCTTTTGCCAACCTGTTTTCCATGCTGTGTCTTTCCTTGACTCTCCAATACTATCTCCTTCAACCTCTCTGAACATTAGTTACCTCTTTTTTCTGTATCTTTCTATTCTTGTCCTTTACAATACGTGCTTACCATAAACCTATTCTGAGCTCTCCTCTCTTTTCTTCAATGCTTTCTTCCTTCTTTATGTAGCATTTCCATGTATATTTATCATTTCTAGGTATATAATCTCCAAATCACTATCTCCAGGTCTACCGGCCAGGTGAGACTCTCTAGTTATATGCTGAACATATAGTACATATATCTGCTTAAGGCCTTTAATTTATTAAAGCATTGAAGGCCTTCTATTTTCTGCCCATAACATGAATGCTCTTCACATCACAGTAAGTAGCCCCTTCAGGCACTTGACATGTTCAGTCAAATTCAACAATTTTGCCTTTCAGCAAACACTTGTTTCATTCAACAAGTGTTTTTCTTCATTTTCTATTTGCTCCTGCATCTCTTCTCTCTGTGAAGTACTCATGGCTCTTCATGGGTGAGCCCATATGCCTCCTACTTTGAATTCTTGCCGAGCAGGATAGGATATTCTCTTCCTCTGAACTCTCAGTGTTGCTTACCTTCTTCTTGTTTGTGACCTATGCACAATAGGCAAATTTCAAAGTTTAAGTGAAGAGAGGCTATCAGTTTTACTTGCTAAATTCTACTGGTATTTTAGCTATTTGTGTTCAGAATTCAGCCTCTGGACCAGAGTCTGAGAAAAACTCCTAGAGTCTAGAAAAGGAGTTTTCTTACCTAAGTTTATATCCCTCCAAAGCTTCAGGCATAGTGCTTTTTCATCTCCTATTGGGACATTTAATATATGGGGCTATATAAATATTCAGTTTGCTACACATGAACGTCTTACCATTTAGGTTAGAAAAACAACTTGCTTTCTCTCTCCTCATTCTCAGTGAACAACTTTCCACATATTCCTGCAAATCTGCTGTTCTGACTTTATTATTCTCCTGCTTACAATTGGGAATGCTGTCAAAATAAATCAATACCTATTACCATTTCCATTAAAAAATCCTAGATATAAATATGCAGTTAGCTGCCTATGTTATCAAAATTTTCAAATGGAAGAAAAATCCTCCAAAACATTTTTAACTAATTGGTTATCACTGATTTAGTTCCGTAAAGGGATGGGCTGCATCTGCATTCTGTCCAGTAGGACACCTTATGGATGGTGATACTGTTTATTTTTTAGTTTTGCCTTATCTGTGTCAATAAGGCCTATGTGAGATAGGTATCCTAAAATATTAGCTCAGGGCAGTGATTAAGGGCAGGTAAGGCTGTATGGATTCATCTCTTGGCTCCAACTCCTATTTACTGTTTGGCCTGGAGATTGGTTCCTAACCCCTTGTGTTTCAACTTTTCTGTGCATTTGTGGAAACGGTACCTATCTCACGGTGTTGTGAGGACCGGATAAGTTATAATGTGTCTGATACACTCTAGCCACTTGATGTGTTAACTGTGTTTGTTATAATCAAGAGGGAAATTAATAAAATATTTGATTAATTCACTAATTCAAGAAATATTTATGGCAATTCTTGTTCATACTAGATGGTATTTTAGGCACTGTCCCCACCCTCAAGAAGCTCATAGTTTATGAGAAAAAAATGGCCAAGAAAAAGAGTTATAACAGGTGCAATTATTTTTTTCCAATTTCTTTTTTAAAAATTTATATTCAAGTTAGTTAACATATAGTATAGTATGGGTTTCAGGAATAGAATTTAGTGATTCACCACTTACATATAACTCCCAGTGCGCATCCTAACAAGTGCCCTCCTTAACGCCCATCACCCATTTAGCCCTTCCCCTCACTCCTCTCCCCTCCAGCAATCCTCAGTTTGTTCTCTGTAGTTAAGAGTCTCTTATGGTTTGCCTCCCTCTCTGTTTTAAAAAACAAAACAGATGAACTTAAGGAAAGGGAAGAAAAAATAAAATAAGGTGCAATTAAATGCTAAATAAAAGTTGCATAGGGTAGTATGGCAGGATAAAAGGAAATGTGACCACAGAAGCATTTACATTAATAGCAAGAGGAAACACGACTGTAAGATCAGAATTTGGCAAAACTGACATAAATAAATGGGGGGGGGGAGAACCAAAACATTTTTTAAACGAGTAGTTTTGAGAACTTCTGTATATTTTCCTGTGAGAAAACAGAAAAAGGGACTAAAAGTCTATAGCTTAAGTCATAATGGCTCTGATTATTAATTTATGTAATTTCTACTTTAACAGAAAAAAGGTTTTAAAAATTTTTTATAAATAGTAGGCAAGCATTTTAGATTCAAATCACATACACCATATTCATCTCCTATACATATAGTCTTACATAGTGTGCCAGGTGGATAAAGATTATTCTGCTGAGTTCCTACCTATAGATACATAGCATTATAATGTAGATTTGCTTTCATTTCTTTCAAACACCCTCAAATCCCACAGAGAGAACAAAATTTTCAGTGGTCATTATTGTACTTGGCTTTATAATCACCACTACTCACACTCCTCACTTAAAGAAGTGCCAATAAAAAGACAGTACATAAATATCAGAGTAATCAAATGTTTTATATTTTTAATAATTTACATTGATTTCTCCTTTCTTAGAAAAAGGAATAAGGTGCCTGTTGTTTCTTAAGATCCTGATAACTGTTGTTCCATGATACACACGCTTGCTGAAATGGTCCTAAACTTGGAGCTATGTGCATAAATTTCTGGTCTTTATTAAACTCATTAAAAGGAGGTTGGCTCAAAGATACATAAATGAATCCTGCTAGCCATTTCATTCCCTTCGAAAATGACACTGGATTGGGGATTCAACCTAATTATACCTCAGTTTAAAAATAGACTCTTTTTTTTTTTTTTTTTTGGTTTATGACTGTGAAAAATAATCCCAAATTTTGCCCCCCAAAAACAGAGACCCGATTTTGGTCATGATTCCATTAGTTATTGGCTGTCGAGTTTAGTCATTTAAACTTAATTTTGACTTCAAATTTATTTCAACACACAAGATTTAAAGATATAATTCAGTCTTCTGAGAATCATCTCCAAAGGCTCAGGAGGTAGACGTCATGGCATTTTACAAAACTTAAGCTTTGAGAATCTAAGTAAGTTAGTTTTGAGTTTTCACAGCAACATTTTTGGGGGGCCAAACATTAAGCCTAAGATAAGGTTTAAGTTTTTAGAAAAAAGACTCAACTGGGTGTTATATGAAGTGATGAGTCACTAAATTCTACTTCTGAAACCAATATTATGCTTTATGCTAACTAAGTAGAATTTAAAATAAAACTTAAAAAAAAAAAAGAAAAGTAAGAAGCTCATGGCCTAACACTTTCTGGAGGTCTACTTTTTGTTTTTTGTTAGTTTGTTTTAAAAATTGTACTTAGCATTTACAATAAGAACACACAAGGAATTTACATTGTTCATATAAAACTGAGAATATATGGTTGACCTGATCTAGCAAGGTCTTGTTAGAATGAGAGTAATGATTACACTTTCTAAGATGCAGGGCAGATAACTTTATTAAAAAATCAACATCATACTGGATGTTGAGATCCTTGGACTGCAGTTAAAATTTTAGTATAGTTTCACAGGGTTTTACTGAATAAACTTGCTGTACATAGATTCACTTCCTTATTTGTACAAGTGATAAATCTACCTATTCCTTTACCTTTGGAGATGGCTTTGGAAGAAAAGGCTATATGTTTCATGAGATCTGGAAACAAATTAAAAAGTTAAAACAAAGTGAAGATCTGGCTAACAATTTATAACAACATGGTATCTGTAAGAAAACGTCTGTCAGTGGTGAAAGCTCAATCATAACTTGAATATAGATGTTTGACTTAGTTTCTCTGTTCAATTTAGAGGGGTTTTGTGGGTTGGTGAAACTCATCTTCAGTTATAATTTTTTTTAGAAAGTGCTAAATAAATGGAGCTCATTGTATTTATTTTTTAAATTTGGGTAAAAGGCAGTTGAAAATTACACATTAAAAACTTTAATGAATAATTTCAGTGCTCTTTAGCTCTGGCAATCATTAAATTGAATATGTAAGGGGATTTAGGAATAAGAGATTAATGTCATCAACCATTTCCTTATTACTGCTGATGTGAACCTAAAATATTACTGTATATATTCTAAAAGCAGTGAGAAATGATTTTGAAGAAAAATGACAGATGTTTGACAATGCAGATTTCTTCTCCTAAAATTCTCTATGCCATCCCAGCAATACAACAAATAGTTAAAATCCCCAAACAAAGGAAACTATAACCCACCCCCAGAAAATTAACCTTAACAACTGGGAAGTTTGAAAAAACAAATTTCAGGTTTACCTAAGTACAAATCATTATTGTGCCAGAAAGGGGAAGATGAAGATTCTGGTACCCTGTAGAAGTAACTTCCAAAGGTGGCTTCTATAACAGGAAAACAAATGATACTAACTATGACAATAACCATTATCTTACAAAAATTAAAAGATTAATTGTACCCCTGAATAAAGGGGCATTCTGAAAGACTTTGTTAAACTTGTATATTCCACATAGTAAAAAAAAAAAAAGTCTGTAGAATGAAATAAACAGTGGAAAATGAACATCTACATCTACATGAAATGTTACTCTTCCCCTTTCCCTTTCTGTCCCTGCCATCCTGCTCTTTTTAAACATTTTTTGAATGCATCATACTCCCTTGTCTTAATGCATTCAAGGATAATGTTTTCTCCATTTATAATCATCAACACCATCCCTGTTATGCTGATTCCCATTCATCCCAAGTAGACAATGTCTGGCTTCCCAGATTAGATTAAACCTCCTTCTTATCATCCCATACTTTAACATTCTCACAATTGCATTTACTTACTATCTATTTTCACACTATACTATAAGCCCAACGGGGTTGGGGACCAAATTTGGTCGGGACCCAAATTTACTTCATTTAGTGACTGATGTTTCTAGTACCTCATATACTACTTGGCACAGTTTTTGATGTATCCATTTATCTAGCTGTTAAAGGAAAGAATACATAGAAGATATGAAGATCATTCGTTCTCAATATAGTACCTCCTCATAAAAATTTGTAGCAAAAGGAATTTAGAGATATTACAGACAAAACCATTAAAACCTGGAGAGGTTAAATGACTAGCCCCACGATGCTGTAAGTTCTCAGTTAGTGGCAAAGGCTGAATTGGTCCTTAGAGAACCTAGGTCTCTTAGCCACCAGAACACTGGGCACATGAACCACAGAAGCTGTTCAAATGCACATTTCTGGCTCCTATACCCAAGGAGTTCCTATTCAATATGCAGGGCCAATATGCCTATTAGCCACAGTAAACACAGGGCTTAGGGCCTACATACTTTCAGGGGACTATGAAAATATTTTAATATTTTTAAAAATCATAAGAAAAAATATGAGTTTTTAGGTCAAAGATAAAATTTTAAATGTATAATAATATATTTGTCTTTATAGTAACATATATGCAACAAATTATTTTAAATCTATTCTTACAGAGAAAGGGGCTCACGGAGGAAAAAGTAGGTAAGGCCCATAAAAGTCATAAAGTAGCCCTGTAAGTCTGAGTTGGACATTTTTAGGAACTTTAGGACCACATTTGAACTATACACTAGATTTTTCTGTTTAAGTCCTAACTCAGATTTATTGGAGAATAGTTTAGTTTTCTAAAGAAAAAGATCCCTTTATTAAGAACATTGTTTCTTAATATAGATAATGATGCTAATATACAGAAAGGATGTAAATTTATCTTTGTCACATTAGGAATAAATATATTAAATCATGTAAGAAGACTAAACTACAGAAAGTAGCAGGTAACTTCATTAGTAGATAGAGAAATTGAAATTATAAATAACACTTTAGCTCACTTCACAGGGTAAAAAAAAAACACATATTTTCATTATGACTGAGTAGGATTTAGCACAGCCAAGAAATTCTGGTATAACACAGGAGATATTATTAATATAATTCATTACATTAGTAGGAAAGATAGTAAAAAAAATCAATTATCTCAATAGACAAGAAAAAATGATAAAAATTCTACATCTATTCTTGATTAAAACTCCAAGAATTATGTTTGGAGTATTTCTTTCTTAGAATGACGAAGAGTACATATTTAAAACTGAGAGCTAACATCATACTTAATGCAGAAACATGGTTATTCTCTTTAAAAATGGGAATTTTTATGTTCTCTTTAAAAACAGCAGTGCGCCTAGGGGGCTCATTTGGTTGAGTGTCTACCTTCGGCTCAGGTCATGATCTCAGGATCCTGGGATTGAACTCCACGTCCAGCTCCCTGTTTAGCGGGGAGTCTGTTTGTCCCTCTGCCCCTTCCCCTGCTCATTCTTTCTCTCTCTTGCTCAAATAAATAAAATCTTAAAAAAAAAAAAAGGAATAAGATAAGAATGTACTCTATACCAACTCTTACTTATTAATATACCAGAACATACCGAGCCATAATGATCCAATAAGGATAATAATCAAGATACAAATACAGGAAAACATTTAAAAATAGAAAAAGCCTGGGGTGCCTGGGTGGCACAGCGGTTAAGCGTCTGCCTTTGGCTCAGGGCGTGATCTCGGCGTTATGGGATCGAGCCCCACATCAGGCTCTTCTGCTATGAGCCTGCTTCTTCCTCTCCCACTCCCCCTGCTTGTGTTCCCTCTCTCACTGGCTGTCTCTATCTCTGTCGAATAAATAAATAAAATCTTTAAAAAAAAATAGAAAAAGCTTTTTGTGAATAAAATCGTTATGTACCTAAACTCAAGAAAAATCAAGCAAAAAATATCCGAGGCAATAAAATGATAAAATAAAGCTTCTATAAACAGCTAAGTATCATGGTATACATGGAAACTAACAGAGTGTGGAGGCAGGAATATGAGAAGCTGGTAGCTCCACTTTCTCCATACCCATTTCGATTTAGGGTGAATTTATATGAGGTACTTTGAACTAGATTTAGAAGCCAAGATATAGCTAATGTATTGGCATCTCCAAATCATCAGCACACAACTCACCATCTGTACATATGCTTTGTGGGAGAAGGGTGACATTTGTTCCCGAGCGCTCACTCAACCACACATAAACACAAATGCATGCACATAAAACATACACCCACTCACAAGTACACACATGAAAACACAAACATATACATTCATACACACATAAACACACATATACACTCATATATGTTTGTGCACGTACATATAAAATGCATATACACATATGCCCCTGTCCTCTTTTAGAAGGATATTTGGCAAACATCCAAAAGGATTAAAATCAGAATTTTCATGGACAAAAGCTAGAAAGTGATGGGAGTGGAGTTCACATCCCCATAGTCCGGCTATGGAATCCATGCTACTAATCACAGTACTTTGGGGCCACCTCTATAACCGGAGAGTGAGAATATCTGCCTTAATGGTGTTTGCTAAGGGTTATGAGTGATAACATTTATAAAGTGATTAACACAATGCTGGCACATACTACACACTTAACTGAATGTTAGACATTGTTTTACTAGTACTCTTTCCCATGTAATGTCATTATCTAAAATTCATGTGACAGCTCTACAGCAGTCTATAATCACTGCGACTTCTCTAAATCTTAAGGACCTGGAGATCTATCAAAAGGAAAAACTTCTAACTATTGAAGATCAAGTATTTTATTCCTGGACCAAGGTTTTTTCACTATAACATAGTGATGACTATCAGGGGAGAAATGTGCTTAGTCCCCCAGTCTGGGTAGGCTGAGTGGCAGTGAAAGGGAGCATTATAAAACATCAGTAAAGTCAGTAAGTAAAAATGTGGAGGAGCAATGCTTCAAAGGGATAGAGAAGAAGGTATTGAATGTAGGATATAATGAAAGTGGTAGCATTTGCTACATTTGATTTGAAGAGAAGGTGAATGAAGAGGCATTTAAAGATGCTCCGGAGGTAACATAGAAGGAAATTCTGGTATTTGAGGAAAATTTGATAAGGTTTTTATTCAAGTGTTGAGGTTGAAGAGACAGCAGACTATTCAAAATCAATATTTTCAAAATGAATAAGGTAGATTTGATGTAGTGCAAAAAGTTTTAGACCTTGAATCTGAAGACTTGCATTTACTGTAGAGCCTGTCACAAGTCATTCAACTTGAGTACCAATTTTCACAAGTGTAGAATGGAGAAAATATCTTATCTAAGGGAGTTGCTGTGGATCACAAAATATTTATTTACCTTGAAGTAATTTTTAATTGTAGAAGTTTTTTAATGTAAGAATTGAAATGCCACCCATTTGTTTCCATGATTAGACATTTGTGACCTGTTTCCAGTATTGGATATTGTGGACTTAGTTTTATTTTTTAACAACTTGCCTAGAACCTAGTAAAAAAAAATTGTTAAATGAACAAGGTGTTATAAAATGGAAAATAAATTTTAAAAAATGGATGCTGACCTATATCTGCAAGAAATAAGGAAAACCTTTAAAATACTTAGATATGTCGTTGGATAGATAAATAAGTGATTTTTATTATATGTTTCCTTTTTTCTGTCTTTGGTTTTACATTTTTCTTCCATACACTCGACCTGACACTTTGCTTAACTTAAGACTCTTGATTATCAGGTTTACCCAATGTGGAATTATTTTTACCCCAAGCGCAGTTGTATTAGGCTAATAAGAATGTTGTGGGATCTGTTTATTACCTTGGCCTGCTCATTAATGAGACTCATGTGGCTTTCAGTGTGTAATTATCCACCTTAAGGGAATGAGGTGGTTTCCTGCCTGGGAGTCAATCTGGCTACCAGTGAAGAGTAGCATTATTCCATCCCAGCAGTTCTATTCTCCTTGGAGATAATAACATAAATGACATAATATCATGCTCATAATTCTCAGCGTATTTTATCAACATTAACTGATTTATATTTAACAAGGTTAATATGAGAATCTGAGAATCCAGTCACTAATGTATTTTTGAAAAAGGTGCTTTTTGAGGATAAAAGCTAGGGAAGTTAGACAACTGCCCTGGAATTAGAAAATAGTGTAAACTATCCATAATGCTGTCTATTTAAAAGGACTCAAAAAATTATAGTTAGTTTTTGAATTGTAGTAGAGCTCGGTTCTAAAAGTGTGGTTACTAGTCATTTTTAAGGAATGCAGTACTCATTTTCTTAAGAAATCTACTTAAAATGCTGTTTAGGTACTTGGGTCCACCAAAGTACATTTACTGTTTAGTGGACTGGCAGTATAAGTAGTAATTCACCTATTTCATACAAACTAACCCCAGTGATTTTATGGGAAAATATATTCCAAATTTCAACTTTGATATTACAATATATAGCACTGAGAAGAGAAACCCCTATTTCATATTCACTTAACTCTCATATGTAGAGTAAAATTAGAATCTCTTCTGGTCCGTGGAGAGTAGCAGAAGCTCTAGTTAGGAGAGCAAAGGTGTTACTCTAGGGCACAGATTGGCAAGCTTTTCACGTAAAAGGCCAGATAGTAAATATCTTGGCTTTGCGGGCCAAGAGGCAAAATCAAAGCTATTATGTAGGTATATATAAACAACAGGGAAAACAATCTTCCACCTTTTTTATTGACAAATTAAAAATATAATAATTGAGTACTCTTTGTAAATCAAGTCTACTAATAAAAAGAATGAAATTCTATTTTAGGATAGTATTTTGCTTAATTTTATTTCAGTTAATATTTCCTATCACCAAAATCAACTGCAAATATTCATCTGGTAAAGCTGATCTGTAAGAATGTTTTTACACATTTCATCTTTAAAAAAACTTTTTCACACAAATTAGTATTGATAAATACTGGTTGCAGTCCATGAGTTATGAACTTAAACATATTTTTTCACTTGGAAGGCATTTATGAATTCTATTATTCTTTTTGTCATCAACCATTTACCATGTCAATACCGTGCAGATGAGTCACTTCCAAAAGAAAATTAGGTGGGGTGCTCCTCAATTGCACAGTTCAATGGATTTTGAAAAGCAGAAATTTCTTTGGCACTTGTAGTGAGGTCTGAAAATGCTACTAAAATTGTAGTTTGAGTTCCTAAAATATAACCACTAAAATATTTTGTGAAAATGGACATCTTGCATCTTATTTTAACTTCTGATATCGTGGGAAGTGCATAAAGCAGTTTGATTTACCTGTAATCCACAGTGGCTGCTCTTGTAAATGGCAAGAGTTCATTCTTTTTTATGGCTGAATAATGTTCCATTGTATATACAGATCGCATCTTTATCCATTCATCTATCAAAGGACACTTAGACTGCTTCCATAATTTGACTATTGTAGATAATATTGCAATAAACACAGGGGTGCATGTATCCCTTTGAATTAGTGTTTTTATATTCTTAGTAAATATCCAGTAGTGTGTTAACTGGATCGTAGGGTAGTTCTATTTTTAATTTTTTGAGGAACCTCCATACTGTCTTCCACAGTGGCTGACCAATTTGCATTCCCAGCAGTGTACAAGGGTTTCTTTTTCTTCACGTCCATGCCAACACTTGTTTTCTTGTGTTTTTGATTTTAGCCATTCCGACAGGTGCGAAGTGACATAGCATTGTGGTTTTGATTTGCATTTCCCTGATGAGTGATGTTGCGCAATTCCTCATGTGGCTGTTGGCCAACTGTACGTCTTCTTTGGAGAAATGTCTGTTCATATCTTCTGCCCATTTTTTAATTTGATTATTTGTTTTCTGTGTGTTGAGCTGTAGAAGTTCTTTATATATTTTGGATACTAACTCTTTATTGGATAGGTCATTTGCAAATATCTTCTCCCATCACAAAGGTTGCCTTTTTGTTTTGTTTCCCTTGCTGTGCAGAAGCTTTTTATTTTGATATAGTGGGAAAGAGACAGTCTCTTCAAAAATGGTGTTGGGCAAACTGGACAGCCACATGCAAAAGAATGAAACTGGACAACTTTCTTGTACCATACACACAAATAAACACAAAATGGATTAAAGATTTACATATGAGACTTGCTGCCATAAAAATCCTAGAAGAAAGCACAGGCAGTAATTTCTCTGACATTGGCCATAGCAACATTTTTCTAGATATGCCTCCTGAGGCAAGAGAAATAACAGTGAAAATAAATTATTGTGACTACATCTTGCATCTTTTTCTTGCTAGGACTTTCAGTAAGATGTTGAAGCTTTGTTTTTTGAATTTCTTATTTCTTGATCTAATTCAATAACAAAATAATCTACGCTCTACTGTGTCTTAAAAATATAACATAAGTCCACTTTTCCCATCTTTTCTGTTTTAAAATAATGCATATGCACTGGTAATAAAAATACTAAAGGTCATGGGATGGAGATATGTGTGGCACCTAAAACACTGAGAATTTATAAGTGTATTACTGTGACTGGTAGTGCCTTGAGCAGTAGTGTGAAACAAAGACAGAGCCACATGTGGTCTCTGCAGCAACTACTCAACTCTGCCGCTGTAGCCCAAATGAATATGGCTGTGTTCCAACAAAACTGTATTTATGAATATGAAATATGAATTTCATATAATTTTCACACATCATGAAATACTATCCTTCTTTTGATTTTTCTCAAACCATTTAGAAATTTATGTACCATTCTTAGCTCTCAGACAATATAGAAACAGGTGGCAGGCTAGACTTCGCCCATAGGCTGAGGTTTGCTGACCCCTGATCTTAGTGATATGAAATATCTAGGGAGGGTGAAGAGGAGACTAAAGGTTTCATAGAAAGACATAAACCTAGGGCTAGGCCAATACCCCTTATATTCTTCTAAGTGGGGGGAAATCTGTGTATATGTGTGTGTACTACGTGTGTATGTGTACATATGGGTATTTAAGTGTGGGTAAATGTATGCATATATATGTGTGTTTGTGTCTGTGTGTTAATATGTGCGTAAGTGTTTTTTTTATACATGTTTGTGTGTTTATGGGCAATTGAATAAGGACTCAGGAGCAAATCATAATTACCTTTTTCCCCAAAAGGTATATGAACAAATAGTTGTGTGTTGATAATTTAAAGATGCCATATATCAGTTATACCTTGACTTTAGGATCTACCTCAAAATTATACCTTGTTACCCGCTTCCAAAAGAGTCTAGACAGGTCTCTTTCAATAGCATTGTTCTTTTGACCAGCTAGCCAGACTGAATTGCCACGTAACTATTCAGACTACACCACATTTGGCACCAAAATTTGAATGTCCACACCTCCAAGGCACATCTCCATTTACTCCTAATTTTTTAAAAAAATCTCATCTTAAAAGACATTTTCTCCCTGGGAGTTATGCAACTTAATTTGTCTTCTAGTTTCATTTTTTGTTTTCTCTTTCAAATGTTATTTAACCTTCTGAAGTGTCTTGAGGCACTCTGGATAAATGGGGAAAATATCAAGTGAAAAAGTTTTTTCATCCTGTATGACTATATGCAGGGGGTGACAGGTCAGCACACATTTTCTTGCCAATTCCATATGTGAAATTCATGGGATACTCAGAAATAGTGTGTGCCTCAATCTACTCAGCTGGAAAGTTGGATTTAAAAAAATGGCGTGCAGAGAGAATATGGAAGGTGTGGTGCCTGGCAATTGAAGTGGACTGTAGGAGATTCCCAACACATTACATGTCTCAAATGATGAGCACTCCAAGTAATATAACAAGGAGAGAAAGGTTATTATCAAATACAGCCTTAGTCAACAAGAGGATTTCCTGCTGTCTGTGGACATAGAGGGATGAGAAAACATGAAGTCACGGTGAGTACTGTTTGCTCTACGATATTTAGAAGTAATTTTATCATAAAATTTACTTCTATACTCTAAGCTGCCAGAAACCTCTGAAATGAAACAAAGCTTTGGGCAAAGGAAAAGTCCCTGGATCCATCATGTAAAAATTTCTTCTAATAATATACTTTTCATTCATTCAACATCTAACTATTTCGTGTCTGTGGGCTGGCTTTTTGGGGGGGGGGTTGACTTCTGTTTATATAAAAATATTTTCTTCTTTTATTTCTAAGAAATATTCTAATGATTGCTTTTTACACTTTCTTGAAAGTATAGCATTTTTTCTTATGTTATGCTTCTAGTAATACAGAGCAAAATAGGAAATCAGCTTGATAAATAATGTATCAAAACTTTCACCTTTCATAAGTGATTTGCCTGGCTCAAAGAGGACAGATTTGTACCTATAATTAAATATAAAAGAAACTGCTGTCTCCCAAATACATATATGTGCCTGTGCTCCCCAGAGTCAGAGAAATAAGTCAGTCTGATAAATTATAACAAGAGTGAATATATCACTCATTATACATAACTCTAAATAAGTACAGAGGACACAACATATTAGATACTATAGGGGAAAAATGGAAAATATCCCACATTTGTGATGTCAGTAAATGATCTTTAAGTGTGCAATTTCTGCTGACCAGAATTGTTTCTATGCTAAAATTACCAGTAATATGGGTTTTCACAATCTGCAGAAAATAGATCGAATTGCAACTGAAGGTGGGTGTTTATTTCTATTCCTATTTAGATCTGAAAGTCAATTATGTTACAGGTCAGGTTTGCAAAGCTAAATAAAGTTAATATATGCTCCCCCCCACCAAATGGCTCAAATACCTGTGATTCTATGTATTTCAACAGTATATGAAGATTGCACAACTCTAAGTTTTTGGCATCCTTGAGAAGGAAAGAAGTGAAAGCATGAGGGCTAGGCAAAATCTATACTACACTACATTGCACTTGATTAGCTCGTAGATTGATCAGACATTGATCTCTTGAGTAAACTATGGATGACTTACCCTACCTATTCCCAGACTGAACCTTTGTAATCAGCCACTATTTCAGAAATGTACATGACTCATGACTGTGTCTCTGTCTCTTTAAACATCTCAGTCTGACTTAAAAAATGGATGAGATTACAACAAAATTTAAATCAAAATATAAAGATTTAATTTGATCTTAGTGAACCTAACTTTGAGTTTTCTTTCTGTTCACAGATAAGGACATTTTCTCCTGAACTGTTGGATTTTATCATTTATATGACATATATCTTTTCATCTCTATACTATGAAAACATCCATATGGATATGCATCATTGCTTTTCAGGTGTCAAAATTTGTTGATAAATATAGAGTTTATATGAAGTTTACAAGTGGCAAGTAAACAACTGTGACTATTAAACTACTATGAAATGCAAATAAAAATGGATGTGTGGTCTAACAAATAAAGCTGATGGCCCAGGTTTAAACTTAGGAATGAACTAGTTCTGTGGGTGAAGCCATTTTACCTAGCTATGCCTATAAGACAATAAGAAAAAAAACAAGAACTTTTTGAATATTACAAACTAAATTTGGGTTCTTGATAAATCAGTCAACATCCTTTGTACTGATATTCTCTCTTCTTCCAACACATGATTGTTTCCAGTTCATGTCATGCTCACAGAGGATGGATTTTCATCACATCGGATGGTTTAATTTGGTTAATTGTGTTTCTTTCTCAATATACCATCTGTTTGAGTCAGAGTTAAGTTGAAGATAACTGAAACTACTCTGGTTATTTTAAGCAGAAAAGGATTTAATACAAGAATTCAGTTTGTACAAACTTATTGGAAAACCTGGAGGGCAGGCTCCAGTACCACAGAAGTAATCCACCAGGTGAATCTCTTCCTCTGTTATAATTAAGAATTTAGGGCACTTTCCTTGCAACCATAAGGTCCAGGAATGTATTATTTTAGCTGTTGCAGTCTCTAGATTAGAAAACTATGTACCTTGACTCCAGTCATATTAACCCTATAAATTGGCAAAAATGAATGCCCTGAGTCTTCTCAGTATTCACAAATTAATTATACAGCACCAGGAGCTCTGCAAATGTTATAGGAAAATCCAGGGTCTGTATGAGTACGATGACCAAACAAACAAACAAACAAACAAACAAACAAACAAACAACGGCAGAAGCGGTAGACCTGTGCCCTCCACATTACTCTGCCTTCCTTAGACATGAATATTGTCTAACTGTCTGAATCTAAACCACATTCTGAGTCCCGTTTGCAAAAGAGACTTACAAATGCAGACTCAAGCTTCTCAACCTTAGTAGCATCGGAAAGCACACTAGAAAAAGGGTGAGTGGGTATTGAGCAATAAACAGGATAACTCCCACTGTCCAGCAATGTTCCCTGACCATTCATGTTTCTCTTCCCATAAATAATTTTCCAAACAATAGTAGCAGCAACAGATTTTCATCCAATACAACTATTTCCCCATATAAATGAAAACATATTCCACTGCCCCCAAGAGAAGAAACCCGAGCTTCTATTTGTCATAGAATCCTTCTCTAGATGATGCTCCTTCCTCTTCCAGTTCACTAACCTTCCCATCTACATATCCTACAAAGTTATCAAAGAATAATTTACAATATAAAACGAGGGAAACTGAGTGGAAGAAAGGAAATATATTTACATAGATATAAATACATAAAGAACAAGAGACTATCCCAGCTTTTGTTTCTCTAAATGGTCATAAGACCATGTGTACTACTTAGAGCATCCTTTTAAATATTCTGAATTTCATGCTTCCATTATCCTCAGCTGTTTGAGGTTAAATGATGAGTGAGTTAAAGCAAACCTTCATTCCTGATGAGCCTGAGCCATTAGCAGTCATGCCTGTTTCAGATTACTAGAATTGTACATGATCTTATACCTCAGGACATGGTGATATAAAGACACATCTGTATACATCCTTTCCATTCCAGATACTCACATATTACTGCCCCTGACACATCTTAGTAGCAGGTCTATGTCTCTGTAAAATTAACATTAATCTTATCCCACAGAGAAACATTTTTCCTCCTGTTACTTTAAAGTCATAAGGAGCCCAGAAATGGCTTACAGCAGACACATTTTTCCAGGTCTAGAAACCAGTGTGTCATCTGGTAGAATATTATTTTCTTGGATATTACAGCCTCTAAACTAGTAGAGGTCAAAATTGTGAGAAGAACAAGGAAATTTTTGCAAGAGGACACACCATCAAATTCCACATTATAAATTCACATTATAGGAGAAGATGCACCAAAATCAATGTCTGACACCTGATCTCTCAACACCTACGAAGCTGATGATTTGACACTGGGACCTGTGCCAATGCTGCCACAGAAAAGTCCAATGTCACCATGACCATGCTTGCCACCAAAAGAGCAGAAGTAATGGAAGCACAGTTTCACCCTTCTTGTGCCTCCAAATGTCATGTGAGTGCCTCTGATTCTTTTAACACAGAGCATATTTAGACCCTAGCTGCAAGGGAGCCTGGAAAACACAACACATTGGAAGGAAGGTGGAATGGATATTGAGTGTCAGTCCATCCAGCCTACCGTACCATTTAATTTTACCACTACAACACTCTTTGTAATTCAGGTCATGGGTCATTGAATGCTAAAAGTCAAAGGTGATGAACTGGTTTTCTGTTTATCATTCAAAATGTCATAAAACCCTTCTTTTTTCCCCCCAGTATGTTCCCCAATTATTCAACTGCTTTTATTTCTTGCTTTACCCTAGATCCTAATTTTGCTTCTGCCAGTTGAGCCTCCCTGTCTGATTTGAATTTCATTTGGCAACCAAGATTTTAATATCAAATGTTTGCAGTGGGCCACCCCAAGGCTATCTTGCTCCCAAGGCCCTTAACTGTGTCTCTTCATTGTTCTTTACTAAAGATTGTGCTTGTCTCTTTTTTAATAACTTCCCAAATGAAGTTTTCTCATGCCAGCTCATTGAGAGATTGGCTGCCTAATTCCATGGACAACACTTTGCATCACTAATTATCTTTAGCCAAACATTGCATATAGATATATCCTATTAAGTATTCTTGAAATTTTTACTCTGAATGTTTCTTCATATAAATATAATCCCCTTTATATAAGTATAAAAATTGTTTCCCTTTTTTTTTTTTCATTCAACAAATATTTACTCAGTGCTATCATGTGCAGAATGAATTATGTCCACGGGGATAGGAAAATATATAGCTTAATAAATATTGAATAGTACTATATAGATGAAAGTTGTGAGTGATTATAATTTATTACCTAAAGAGGTAGAGTAGAACATTGGCCACAGAGACACCATTCATATAAATCTAACTCATACCTTTATGAAGTTATACACTACATTTCAAATTGAAATATAAACTTAAAGAAATGAAGTTTCATGGGCTCAAGTATTTTTTACTTTGCCATCCAAGTATTAAATCTTGTAAATGGAAATAAACACTAAATAGGCATTAAAAAATTTTAGCTACTAACAACATTATTACAATTTATATAGCCAGTTTCATTGTTTAGTTCTTTTGAAATAAAGGATTATTCCACAAAGGAAAAATTAGCTTTTTTAAAGATTTTTTTTAAGAACATTTAGGCAGTAATTGATTCTTTTATTTCTCCTTTCTGCTTAGTGGGCTTCAGGAAGTCAAATCTCTTCATAAAAAGGAGAGAAAAACAGATCATAATATTACCTTGTTCCTAACACTGCTTTTAAAATATCCAGTAATATTTATTCCAAAATAATATGCGTGACTCTTCTTTGTGTCCTGGTTGGTGCCTGGGGCCAATTTGGCTCAAGATTTTAAGAAAGACTATATATCTATATATGTACATACAGATATATGTAATATCCATTTACTTATATATGTATATAGCCATACACACATATGCATTAAAATGTATAGTTTATTTGGGTAAAATGCTTTAGAATATACCAGTCAACTCTTAAATTGCTGCCCACATCTATCCAGTTCTTAAAAAGAGAAATTGCCAGTAACTTACGTTCCCAGAAATTAAATGAATTATGTGCCTACTGAACTGATTTTTCTTACTTATCATATTTACTCATTTAATTTAGCTGGATTGTAAGAATTTTATTTTAACTTCTTCAAGGAGACTTTTAGCCTATAGCTAAATACTGTTTGTGTTTTAGGGAAAGTAGAATAGTAGCTGTAGATTACCAAACTTATTTTAAAATATTTAGGTCACAAACAATAAGTATTTGAGTTCAATCTCACTAGAAATCTGAAAACAAAATCAGGATTATATTAGCATATTCACACATATATCAATTAATGTAGAACTGTAGACTTATATCTTTATGTCTCTGCAACTGTCAATTGCTAATACAGATATCAGGGTATAATCGGACCATTTCATAGTGTTAAGTGGTGATGTCTTCTTTTTAGGTCCTTGTACCTGTAAATCATAGCAGATAACACATCTTAAAACTGAGGTGGCAGGACTAACGCATGCATTCACACACACTTGGTGTAAGTCTTCACACTACGTTCTACAATGTGCTGTAATATTTGTCAATTAATATCACTGATACTTAAAAGCTCTAAGCATATTTCATTTCCTCAAAATAATTTGGAAAAGTTTAGAGTCATAGACAAGAGTCACTTCTTGAGTCTTGGTCCATTCCTGGGTTTTCAAACTAGTTTTAGATAGGCCCAAGTAACTTAGTAGATGGAGAAGGGACAGGTCTTTATTTTTATTTTTTTTAATCTTTTTATTTATTATTTTTTAAGATTCTACTTATTTATTTGACAGAGAGAAAGACACCCAGCGAGAGAGGGAACACAAGCAGGGGGAGTGGGAGAGGAAGAAGCAGGCTCCCAGCGGAGGAGCCTGATGCGGGGCTCGATCCTAGGGATCCAGGATCACGCCCTGACCCGAAGGCAGACGCTTAATGACTGAGCCACCCAGGCACCCCAGGGACAGGTCTTTAATAAGAATTCTTCTGAACTCTGTCTCCCTTCAGGTTCAGAAGCCAGGTTCTTAATTTGGGACTACGTGCCTTTCTGCAGCTCTTTGTACTAGCCTGTTGTAAAACTTGAGTAATGTAACCAAATTGTAATTTAGTCTTACAAGGAGCTAACAAATTATGATTCATTTGCACATCTTTGTAAAATGGATTTATTCCAGTAAAATACATTTTCTAGAGTTTTAGGATATTTCTTGATTTAATGAGCATTAATCAGCTGCACTGGTGTCATAGGACTCATCAGTAGAAATGTAGCTCCTGGGCCTTAACCCATCAGACCAGTGTATCGGAACTTCTGGCAGTGGAACTTGATGATTCCCACTCCACAGTTTGTTAATTACTAACAGAAAAATAAGAGACGGTTAATGTTCACATATAGAGCACTTTTAGATACTGGGTGGAGATCAGTATGAAGAGTTTGCTAGTCAAATTCTCCTGCATCTGGACCCATGACCCATGGATAGTCATCAGTGACAGGGTGCTCTTTGGTCTCCCCAGTCCAGAGGTTATGGACGAGCCCAGGAATTACTCACAAAATGGGAGCCTCAATAAGCAAGTTCTATTGTGATATAGACCCCAATATCTGATAGTTGAGCTATATTATTGAATTAACATTAGAGTCTGGCAAAAGTTAAGCAATACGTTGACTAATCATATTTGCAAAGAAAATGGAGGCCAAAATAAAGAACGGATTAGGAGGAATACTGATTATATTGAATTTCATGCTTTTAATAAGTAATCATAAAATGGAGATGAATTATAGTAGGATTTAATTTCAAGAGTACCTCTAAGTCATATTGAAAATATCACTGGAGAAGATAATTTTATTCTCTAACCAAGTATAAATTAACTAAATATATTCCAGGAAGAAAAAGATAATGCTCCTCCCTAAAAAGCAAACTATTTTCTCTTCCTTACTTGTAACATCAAGATTCAATTAATGATGAAAGTTTGGTTCTCCATGATAGAATCGCAATTTTTAACTAATTTTTAAAAGTATAAAATACTTTAATATCTGTATTAATCAGATAACTAAAAATAATCAAGACATGAATTTATAGGAAAGGTCTTTAAAGTATAAATGGATTTCTCTTTGGTAGATAAACTGCTAAGCATGGATGTCACTCTGAGACATTTATGGCCTGGATATAGAATTACAATGGCATTTTATTTTAATGCTGTGGTAATTAATGCTAAGTTATGATGATAAAAGTACAAATAGGAATGAATAGCAAATGAGCTAGTACAATAAATAGAAAATGCATCAGTCCTGACTCAGAATTTACCAGACTGAGAAAGTTACAATTTTTTTAGTTACTTGGAAGTAGTCTTTAAATTAAAAAATTTTTACAACAAGCCACAGTCTTTGAGGTAGGTATACAGTATAATTGTTATTTCTTTCAAAGGGCTTCTGAGAGATACACACTCTTAGGCCAATCAAGATTCATCTTATTCTTTGATTTTTTTTTTCTTTTTAGTGACTCACAGATTCTTTAGCCTTACTGAATCTACCTCTTTAGATTTTGGCCTTTCAGAGTACACAGGATACATACAAGTTACAGTTAATCTGTCCACAGGATTAAAAAAAACATTATACCACATCCATTTTTATAGCCAGTTATATAGTTTAACTCCTTGATTTTAAAACTATGACTGCCCTTATTTCTCCCTATATAGATCATATTATTTTCTTCTTGTTTATTATCTAAATGATCTCTATGTAATTTATTATTTATTTGGAAAATATTATCTTCAGTGACCCCATTTATTGAAATTACAGTTTTCTTCTTAGATTCCAACCTTGTTTTCATTCATTTATTTTTATGTGGCACTTATTAACTTGGTAGGTACCCTTTATACATCAGGTCTGTGCTAGGGATGAGAGACAGAAAATTATCTAGGCTCATAGTTTGTCAAGCAATGTTTGCTTGAGTCTTCTTTCTATTCAGATACAACCTGAGCCAGATGTCAATTCTTTGCTCTAGACTGAAAAATACATCATTTTATCTAAAACGTAAGTAGCATTTTTATGGAAATGGAGCCCTGTTGTTTGCCCTTTTCTTCTGCAGAACTGTTGCCCATTTGCTTCATATGACATTTGCACATTTCTTCTCTATTAGTAAAGTATGTGTTTGAGTCACGGGAAATTCCTCACCCTCTAATCAAGTACCCATCGTGTATTCTGAGAATGCTCCTGAGACAGCCCTCTACTTTAATCACAACCCCTTACAGAGTGCTCTACTGCCCTGAGAACTCCACGTATTTGTTCCGCTCTATCATACCAAAAAGGACCATCTAAGACCAAGTAGAGGAGCCAGAGAAGTGGCTTGGAGTGAGGAGGGTCTTTGGGGAGGAGTTGAAAGGATGAGGAGGGGGACAACCTTTCCTCTTGCCTATGATTAGAGTTCATAAAGTCACCAGGTAGACACTGGAAATGATGCCCTTCAGGGTGCTGAGATCAGCAAGGCTACCTAATTGAAACCACTTTGCCAAACCACAGGAGTAGGCAGTGATTGTGATCTGATGTGTAATCTTAAAAGAACTAGAGGGTGGAGAAACCAGGCAAGCCAGTGGTGAGAAATAGTGGAATAGAGACATGGGAGACAGTGTCAAGGAATTCTGGTGCCAAAAACTGGAATGCTTTTTTACACAGTCCCTCTGTGGCCTTGTTATAGTGGGCCAGGCCTACTAAAAAAATTAGTTTCTTAAGGGCCATGACCATTTTACACATTTCATTGGGGTCCCTAACACAACTTTAAACATTTCATCTTCTACTATTAGTTACTGATAAATAAAATTTGGTTACATCATTTATCTCTTTACTATAAAAGGTTTGAGTATACAATTAGCAAGAAAAATTCTAGCCAATAAAGGCATGTATTGATGCAGTATATTTCAATATGGTGATTTCTATGCTCTTTCCATATTACAGAGCATTTTGTTGTACTTGTATGAGTGGCAAGTACAAAACTGCAAAAAGCTCCAAATTGGTAAGACGTTTCCAATTTTATTATCAGCATTTTCATTAAAGGAAAACATTAAATGCCTGCTCCTTTTTGAATAATTCATATTCGTTTTGTATTATTAAACTTTTGCTTCTCAGACTGATCTTCATTCACAAAAGCAAATTTATGTAATGGCTTGGTTGGTGATATATCGTAATTTCAAAACCACTTTTCATAAGACTTTAAAAAGAGTTAACGAACTTCCCTTTCAAAATATATTCCTCCATGTATAGACTATGTTGACATTAAATGAACATGATAGGGCAGTTTTTCATGTAATATGGTAGTGCTAGGCAAAACAATATCTTATGAATTAGTGCTATATATTAATAACTGCTCCTCATGATGTATCTTTTCATTATTAGTGTCATTGCAAGAGCAGTTTAGACAAGGCTAAAAATCCGCAAGATGACATCAGTTAATACAGTGAAGACAGCTGCGAATGTAGAGCATTCATACAGGAGACAATGTATTGTAATGGAGATTTCCATTTCATCTCTCAGCAGAGAGCAGCCACTGTCTTTTGTGTTTAGATAGACATATGGATATATGAAAAATTATAGAATAGGAGAGAGGACATGCTAATCTAACGAGTGTTCTGACCGAATGTTCTAACCTATGAAATTATCAGTCCATAACTACATGTTCAGAACTTAGGAGCAACATTATCCTGCATTATATCAGTAAGCACATTAAAGGAAATAGCTGAAGAATAAAATTAAGAAAAGAAAAAGATTTTTACTTAAAAAAAAAGCTTCTTTTCAGGAATGGCAGAGGAGTTTTTCCCCAAGCCATCTTAATTTTAAAGTGGCTATAAGAACCTAGAGAGTGGTTCTAAAAGTAACTAAAAATCTCTTAAGAGGTACTCACTTTTTGAAGCTATTGCCGAGATTCACATTAAATTACATGTGTGCAAAGAAAAATGTGTAGAGAATTATTTCAATAACCTTGACTACTTGTTCTGAATTGGATCCTTTAGACTTCTTTTTTCTCTTCCTAAGTCCACATTAATGAAATGTTAAATCTTAAATTAAGAAACATTGAAAGGGACACATATTTCATGGACTGTCACCTTCATTCCTATTAAGAAAAGCGTTAAGTCCCAGGATACACTGCAACAGTCAATACTCTGTTTTATTTGGTAGCATAGCTTTAGTAAGTTAGAATCCACTTCTCTTTTAGGGGCTTAGAGGAGGGTGTCACACCACTGGTTGCTGGTAATAGACTATTAGTTACTCAACAGTTTGCATTCTTCAGCATACTTATGAATATGTAATTGTGCTATATCATGCTCACAAATTAGTTATTCGTGGATGATCTGTCCAGCTCAGTTGGACGCAGGAAACCTCACCAAAAATACATGGATGGAAAATTAGTGGGTAGAAATTATGTAAAGTCAAGTCTATCATTTTACAAATATTTGATCCTTTTGATTATCAACTCAAACCACACACAAGTTGGATTTATCTAATGGTTTAGAATAACCATGCATATGACAAACAACAAAGGTAGAATACTTTTTCCACACCTGAATAGAGGAGTTGGAAGCCTATACTGCTCTAAGCCCTGTGTCAAGATTAACCTGCAAATAACACACTTTCTATTTTTTTCTTTTGCACATATACTTTCGAGTTCTGCTATTTTAAAAATTATGCATTGATTCATTCAGATATATTTTGAGCCCCATGTGCCAGGCATAGCGTGAGGTATTGGGGGCATGAGAAAAGTCCCTTTCCCACTGGAATTTCCATTTCAATAGGACAAGGCAGGCAAAAGAGAACCATAGTGTTAAGGAGAAAAGATATAAGCTAGACACAGAAAGAAAAATACTACATAATCCCATATGTGGAATCTAAAGAAGTCAAATTTGTAGAAGCAGAGAATAGAAGAGTGGTTACAAGGGTGGAGGGGATGAGATGTTGGTCAGGGTACAAAGTCACAATTATTTGGAAGAAATAAATTCCAGAGATCAAAGGTACAACATGATTACTATAGTTAACATTATAGTATATACTTGAAACTTACTAAGAGAGTAGATTTCAAATGTTCTCATCACACATGGTTGCACACAAATGGTAACTACCTGAGAAGATAGGTATGCTAATTAGCTTGACTGTAATAATAATTTCACTATGTATATCAAAACATGCTGTATGTTAAATATATTCAATTTTTAATGTAAAAACAGTTATAAATTGCTACAAAAATTTTGGGGAATAGACTTTGTTGAGATATTGAGGACTAAAGAGAAATAGGAGATCTATAAATTATGAAATAATGGATTCATTGTACAGTGAGGGAATAACTTTTACTGTATTTAATATGTTTTTATGTGAAATAAATTTATCAAAATTGTTCCAATAAAACCTCAGTTTGGGATGGATTTTTTTTTTTTTTAAAAAGCTATGTGCTAGAAAATGCTTGGTTTAGGGGAAGGGGTTCTGTGAGAACATCTTTAGATCAGATGGTAAAGGAAGGCCTTTCTTAAGAGATGACATCTGAGCTGCAAACTAAAGGATGAGAAAGGCTGAGCTGAGAAGGTTTAGGGGAAGTATGATCCAGGCAGAGGCAACTGCAGGTGCAAAGGCACAAGACGGTAATGAAGAGGGACCGTTCAGGAAGTGAAACAGGTCGATGAGGCTGGAGTCAAGAGTGCAAATTGGAAAGAGGTAGAAAATGGTAAGAGAGGCAAGCGGGTGACATACCATCTAATTCTGTAGGCATGGTAAAATTCTAGATGCTACTTTAAAGGAGTGGAAAGCTATTATATAGTTATAGGTGGGAAAGTGATGTCATCTGAAGTATGAGGGTTTCTATTTTGTTAATGAAGGAAGGGGGTGAGCTGGGGGGGTGCGGATGCAGATGGTTTGAGGACAAAGTAAAGATGCCAGAGGCCTGTTTTGGAAACTGGAAAGTGAACATGCTTAGGCAATTAGGAGGTCTAGTTGAGATTTGCATGTATATGATCAAACCAAGGCTATTTCATGTGCATTGAATTAGATTCTAAAGAATAATGGTCTTTATCCCTCTACCGACTCTTATTTTCTGTATCAATGACTTGTTCTACTTCACATTAAAATTTTGTAATGCATTCAGCTATGCCTCCCCAATTTTATAATTTCCTTGAGGACACAGACGATGTCTTATACTTTATCATATGCTCTGCTGTCCCTAATAATACCTTTAAAATAACAAGGCACTTGATGTTCTCAACTGAGAACGACTTGTAGTCCAACTGACCTAGCCTCTGTAGATAATATGTTGCATCTAAGAAATGAATGAGATCAGTGCCAAAATACAAATTTCTTTTAGTGCCACCTGCAATATTTTCCTAAAGAAATTGATGAATATGTATGCACAGATTGAAATGCTGGTCTTCAACAGAGTATTTGTCATTACATTTTCAAATGAATCCATAGCAAATGATTTTAGGAGGATGTTCCTCTTTGACAAACCCAGCTTAAGAACACATGTTTTGTGTTCAAACCGGAAGCTTTCAAACTCCATTCCTCAAACAGATACTTAACTTCACTCCTTTCAGATTCTTAATCTGACCAATTACTAAACAGGGGAGATGTTAACTAACATAAGCTCAAAGAGCATGTGTAGCTCCTGCAGATTCTTTAATTCCTGTTTTAACTTCGACATCTTTTCTGTTCCTCCCATATTTCGCTCAGAGGAGGAGGAAAAGGGAAGGATGGGTTGTCTTTGTGTTTGAGAGTAATCATGGTTTCCTTCAATTGTCAGCTATTATTGACATGATGCTGCTCTTTCAAAGAGCGCAGCAAACCATTTTCCTGGACAGTATTTTAGTGAAACTTGATATGATGTCACAGCATCATTGAAAATGTAGGGCAGAAAGGGCCCCTGTGAAGTCAACTGCGTGCCTCAGCCCCTGCAGAATGTTGACGGATTCCAGTGGGTACAGGATAGATTCAACTAGTCTGAAAAACTACAAACTGAAAAATTTAAGTGTTTTTTTTTTCTTTCACATATATCCAAGGTTTTGTATTCTGTGGTTGACCTTTCTGTTAAAGGGTTTTCTACTAAGTAAATTAGTGTTCTCTATCAACTTAAATCCAATATTTCTGATTATATCATTGCCAGAGAATAAAAAAAAATTCCCCTCCATCTGAGAAGCATTATTTTATATATTTTATGCTAACATTACATCCATCCCTCTTCCTCTTCAAATTATCTAGGCTGCATACTTAGTTGCCATGCATTCTTACATTTGATTTCCTTTCTGTTTATCATCTTCTTTGTTTATGATTGGGTTATACAGCTGTACCTATTAACATTCTGGGCCCAATTAGGACTTTAATTTCATAATACTCTGTTGCTTTAGTGGGAAAATAAAATCACTGGCTTCTGATATCACATTAGGACTTGTGTGGCATGCTTCTTCCCAACAATTTTACATCTGCCATATTTGTAGATCCCAAACACATTGCTGGTATAGCAGGACTTTTTCCCTCCACAGCCCTACTCCTTCCACCCTATCATAGATGGATAGATAACAAGAGGAATGAAACTGAGAGTTAAGCTCATGGAAGATCTGAAATAGCTCCCCAACTCTAAGATGGTCATCTATGGAGTAGTGGTCAAGAAGAGTGGGCTCTGGAATAGGACAGACTTGAATCTAACCTCTGGCTCTGCTATTTACTTCTGCAACCCTGGCAAGTCATTCAACTCTTGAGATATTAGTTTTCTTATTTATAAAATGCCTGCCCACCAGTTATAACTTAACATAGAGGTCTTTCTGAAAGTATGTAGTATCTCCCAGATATGTGTTGTCTGTTCACCTCCCCAGGTTCATCCCTTCTTCCTACCTTCTTCCTTATATCCCATGATACTTAACTTTTCGATGAGCCTGGTACAGGCAATGCTATTCGATACTTCCATGTATTACTTCATTTCCTCTGCCTGGTTTCCCATTCAATCTTTGTCCATGTCTTTGCCTTTAAGACTCGGGTCAAACGTCGTATGCTTAAAGACACTTTGCTTCTCTGATGCCTTTCTAGATGGGCTATTTTCCTTCTTTTATGTTCCCGTTGCACCCAATGCATCTCTCTTTAACTGCACTTAACAGATAGTGCTGGTATTCCATGACTATCTGTCTGTTGCTCTCCTGAACCACAAGCTCCTGGAGATCACAGGCCAAATTCTACTCATCTTTGCATATCTAGTGCCAAGCCTAAAGTGACCTTTACCACTTTTGCCTATGTTAGGTAAGTCAGTAGAAATCTCACTGCCATCAAGTGGCAAACAGATTAATATCAGGTACTTCAGAGACACCCTAAAAGTATTTTTACTCTTTAGAGTGAAGATTCCCTCTGTACCCCCATCCACTTGAGAGGGAAATCTGTGTGGCCCTACAATGATATTCTGAAAGAACTGTGAGAAAGGCTTTGAGGATGTGGATAACTGCTCTTTCTGCTTGGAATTTGCTTATTCTTTCAAATGTCTTCAAAATGTTCTTACTTTGCCTTCTCATTGGCCATCCCTGATTAACTGTCCCCTGCTCTGTGCTTCCAAGAAACTTTGTTCATGCCTTTATTTTAGCCTTTACCACATTGCATTGTAATGATCTATAAATGTCTGTCTTCTCCCCTAGAAGGTATGTTTCCTAAGAGCACAAATGGCATGTCTTCCTCATTTATACTCTGCAACTGTTACCGGGCCAGGCACATCATAAACACTCAGTAAATGCTGAATGCAAGTCAGCCAAGTGCTGTGTTTGGGTGAGTTGCCTCAATATTGCTGGTCAGGAGGAATAAGAGTATATCAAGATGCATTTTAGAGAGCAAATAAAAGACTAGCTCCTCAGTATGCTGTGTGTGTTTCACTGCCTTCTTAAATGTCAAAGGGTAAATCAAGTTCACTATGTTCCTGAGAATTTAAGGTAGAAAAAAATATTCTGTGCATGCTTTAGATATGCCAGGACTCTTTTTGCTAATCTGAATGTAACTTTTTTATACAGTAAATAGACTACACTCATCTGAATATAAGATAATTTTCTGAATAGACTGGACCCTCCACCTGCTGGTCGTGATTCTCTTATGACTGTGGTGCCTGCTTCCAGGTCCTTCCTGTTCTCACTTGCAGTTTTTTTTTTTTTTTAAAGTAGAATTCACCTGAAGCCAGTTTTCACACTGCGGAGCTAATTTCTATGCAAAAGTGAACGATGTCTCACTTTAAATATTCCTTAGAGCATAAAGCTGACATTGAATGTATAATTTTAAGCAGCTCAAGCAGTATTCACTAAAGGGTTGACACAAGAACAAGGATCACAGGAAAATGTAGGTGAGAAGAACAACGATACACACGTGAAGGCTTTTCCCATCATCTCAGTACAGTCATACCCTCATTTATCTTGCTTTTTACACGGGGATCAATTTTTATTTTTTATAACTGGGTCAGATCCCTTAGGAAAAGTAAGGCCTTTGCACGAAGATTAGGGATACTGAGATTCATTAACTCTTTGAGGCCAGCAGGAAATGATGTTGCAAAAAGGGCAATAACACAGTTTCCCGTGTTAATAGCATGTTAATGGTCTGAAATGCAAATGAGAGTTTTTCATTACAAAGGCTTGAAATTCAAAGTAACCACCTTGTGCTAAAGGTAAAGTTTATACCTCTAATTCTTACGTGGACATGTTAGTGAAGAGACCTATTTCATATCATAGACTCACAAGTGAGTAATTCAAAGTCTTAGAGTTGGAGGCAATTCCACATCTTATGGCATAAAAGAGTCAGACCCCTGCACCCAGGACAATTTTGGATTCAGTTCAGATAGAGGCATTATTTACTTAAGAAATAATTTGAGACTGCTGACCTTTTGCAAAGCACATTAACTGAAGTGAAAAGTGTGTACTTGGTTAATTTCACACACCATGAGTTATGTAAAAACTATGATACTTTTAAATTCCTCTGTAGCACAATATATACATATAGATTGTCCTTTGTATCTGAAGGTGATGCTGTGGTTATTGTCTCTGCTATTTTCTGTGTGTTCAGATCTGGCTGTTTGATTGGCAATTCCTACTGTGTACAGTCTGCATATGTGTCAACTAACAACTTTAGCCATTGCCTGGAGGGCTTGATTGCTGGATTGTTCAATATTTATTAAGCACCCAAGAAGTGCTAGGTGCTGCACTGAACAGTGCAAGTGTATAAGTAATGCTTCCCTCTAAAAATTCTATATCAAGGTGATTAGTGGAACATGCTTTTTATTTTTTGGGTGAATTCCCTAAAACTATGTACTTAGAAAAGGGAGTACCATTTACCAGATGTTGTCCTTCAGTCATATGAAAGGTAGGTGGCTAATGTCTTTCCTATTCACTTGCAAGTGTTCAGGTTAGAAGGCCATGTTTGAAGGAACCTATTACCGTGGCCTACTAGATGTGAAGACCAAGGAAGGATGATGTGAAAATGTGTTAGCATTAGGGCAGAATAAGATTTGAAAAGGACTCTGGATCAAGGGAACTTTGTTTAGAGAGACTGTAGAAAAAAGAACCCAGTAATATTTTCAAGGTTTGGTCATAGTAAGCTTTTGGGTCAAATTGAGCCACCCCACCTTCGGCCACTGCTCACACTGAATTCTGATATAATTTCCCCATATTTTGACCATAGTATTTATGTTGATAATGATATTTTATAAGATAATAATGGAAACCAGTGGACAATATTTGTTTTTTAAGTTTGGGTGCACGCTGTTATATTTCTTCAAGTATTTGACACCAATCATAGCGTTTCCATTTAGTAACAATAGGATTTAAAAATAACTAAAGAGGAATTAATAATTAGGATAGAGGTTTAAGAAATTGGTTGAAGACTTATGCAGTTTATTTACAGTCAATGTTAACCCAAGCAGGTCATTAAAAAACAAAAATGTATTCCAATGTATAACTAAAATCACTATTTTTTTCAGTGTACTTCTTTTAACTCAAGCCTGAGTGTTTATTCTCAATGGAGTTATTTACGAGTTGTTTACTAAATCTATTTAGAAATATATTTAGCCAACATAACATGATGAAAGATTTTGTGTATATTAAAAAAAATGTGCTGCATTTTCGTTTCAATTGAAGAAAAGAACAGATTTAAGCTTAAAGTTTAAGAATTTTTGTTTTGATATTTTTCAAATGACAAAGATGTCACCTACACAATCGAAATAACTCTTATTTTTACATTCAAACAATTTAAAGGCATTTAGTTCAAAATACCCTTAATAAGATCTGATAAAGAGTGCTAATGCAATGTCTTTTCTTTAGTCATAATTATAATAAAGTGAATGTTACACAAAGAAGTGCTGGTCAGGACAGGAGTAATAATGTATTATTGACAGCCGAACTGCTCTCTTTTGATGATCTTAATTTTCTGGGATTTAAGTAGAGAAATATAAGAATGCCAACACCCATTTTGCTGCTACTCATCTAAGAGCTACTTATCTAATGGCTTATGCAGTAATTCTTTTAACTGACTTAAATATTATCCACATTTTAATATAATTATATGGCCATAACTTACCTATAACTATGTGAGCAAAGTTAAGATAAAGTCATCCGTAGATTTGCAGAAAACCCAGAAACCAATTAGAGCTTTGAAACATGAGCTGGAAAGTTCCAAAGGTGAAATGAAGAAAGTGAAGGTGGTAGGAGGAAGAGGGGGTGACATGAGAGGGTGCAAGTCAGGGGGGAGAGAGAAGACAGTATGAAGAAACTGGGAAAAAATATTAAAAATCTGAATTCAGCATGGAATCTTACAACTTAAAAGGTTTTCTCTTCAGATGTAGACGGGTTCTAAGGTTATGTGAATAATACACTATTGTTCTCAGTACAATTATTTTTGGGTTTTGCCTCAGTTTATGGTCACTGTTTTTTTTTAGTCAACAATCATGAATGCAAGGGTCCTTCTTAGTTCAGAGAGGCATGGCGAATCTCCATTATCAGAAACCTATCAGTAGAGAACAATGTATTTTTCTCTCTCCTTTTCTTTCTCCTGTTAATGAAGGATTTGATAAAAATTCTAGGCCCTTATTGAAATAACCAAAGAGGTCAAGGGCCCTGACTCCAGAGATCATTGTAACACTATCTTTATTAAGGCTATCTTTTTGATGTGATCCCCATTTCACACAGGAGGAAATAGATTATATGAAGTTTGCAAAAACACACGGGCAATACATGTAGGAACCAGAGCTAGAACCCCTGAACCGAGGTCTGTTGGCATCTTGAAGAAGAGTGTTTCTCAACTGTCACCGACAGAGCTGTGAGGTTGCTACACTCCCTTTAGCAACAGCCAGGCTGGAAGAGTGGCAGGTAGGTAAGTGGGTGGAAGGGTGTTTCACGCATTGCTCACTTCCACAAGAGCAAATCGATTTTGATTTGTCTGATATGCTGGAGCTTCCCTGGCCTTATTTTTTGAATAAAGAATAGCAGGGCTAAATAAATTGGTACGAAGTACTTACTTTTTTGCAAGTTTTTGCATATCTGTAATTGAACCAGTACATCATATAGTATATTTAGGTGTTAAATATAGTTAAGGTTTTCATGAGTTCTGTGTTGCAGTTAAGAAAACAGTGGCACTGAGAAATAAAGTGCCTTTGCCTGAGTCCCATAGAGAGTCAGAGGCCCATCTGAATACAATTTCCAAGGCCCGGCGTTTCCAGTTCCCTGTTCTATCCACTAGACAGCACTACCTCTTTGCTTTCACACTTGTTTACATTTGGTTTCACAGTAGTTTTCATTAATGCCCCTTAAATGATTGAAATATAGTTTTAAAAACCTGAATTGTTACAACTGCATTGTTACCTTTGTCTTTATTAGTAAAACAATCTCTTTCTTGTTTACTCTGTTAAGTGCTAATGTAAATAACAGCTTTTATTTAGCATATTTTTGCTGACTGTTTTTACACTTTTTTGCTACCTCTAGCCTAACCATATTTGTCTCATTCTTTTGCAAATCTTCTAATTCTGAATTAAATGAAGCTGGGATTTATTCTAAAAGGAATGGTACATCAGTGCTCTTGTTTTCCAACTCCAATGAAAGCCTTCAACTCCTGTGCACTTACACTTTTGCGAATTCCATCACGGCTGCACAAATGCCATTGCAGTTTACACAGGAATATAGTTAAGATGATCTAATACATTGTTTGCGGAGAAACTCAATGTATTCTCTTTAGACCAGTTTAACTTCCAGATAGCAGAGAAAAAAATGTCATATTTATAATTTCATGGCTCCTAAAGAGTATTCTTATTCTTGATATGGTCACTTAAAATTTTTTTTTTTTCCTCCCAGTACTTCTGGGTTGGTTAAAATTACAATTCTGGTGTTAATAAGCTGTATCGTTCTAAGAAAGTTACTTAATCTCAAGGCTCTTTTTTCTCCCAAGGAAGGCATATTAGAGAAACACTCCCTGCCTCCCTTGTAGTACAGGGTTCACAGAGGGAGTGAAGGGGGGGCTTCAACCTTACCACCTCTCCACCTGGTTTCCAGAGCCCCCCCCCCCCTTTGGAGTTAAAGCTTTCACAGGGGCCAAATTAGCACTGGTGGGGATATGTTTGTGCAGTTGATTCAGCTCATGCTGCATCAGTGACCCCAGAAAAGTGCACAAGCATTGCCACCCAGTTGTTGCACCTTTCTGCTTTGGGAATAAACTTTGGTATTCGTATCTTGGGGCCCATGGTCATTAGAGGCAAAAGGAAGCATCATCTGCTCAATTGCCAACAAGGTCTTTAAGTAATCTGAGTTCCAGTGTAACAGAAAGGTAGATGTGTCAGTACCTGAACATATGACTTTCCCATTTTCTGGAATAACTTAGGAAGCTACAGATCACTAACCTGAAGTATTAGCTACAATGAGCAAAGGAGAACCAAAGTGAAAGCGCAAAAAGTGGCTGTTTTCCTATCCTGTCCACAGAAGAACCTTATTAGGTCTGGTTTCTCAGCTCCTCCTCAGGGCCCACCTACCACCTTGGATCACACATAGGGTCTCTCTCACAGGATAAGTGCTTGGCATCGGCAGGCTTCTCCCACCTTCTCCTGAGCCAGCCTTATGGACACCAGACTCTCTGCCATTGCACAGTTGTCCCTTCAGGACAGGAGAGCATCTCATCCCTAGTCAGGGTTTTCTTGGCATTCCTTTTCTTCTTCGGCACCTGTCATTTATTCATTTACTCACAAGAACAGTTAAAAACAAGAGAAACAGATGTTGTTGAGCTCATCAAACTGCACTTTTCTTCAGTTGAATCTCACCTAGCTTCAAATGGGAACAAGATGTTCTTTCTGCTATGGATGTTCTTCTACTGCTAATTTCTAATTCCTACGATTTTCCCAGGTCTCATTTCAGTAAAAGGCATAAATTTGTAGTAAACAATATTTATATGAGGGCAAGACCTTCCTTTCACAAAGGAAAAGAGCCTTTAAGGAATGGATACTGATTCCTTAATAGCAATTCACACTTTTCCAGAAATAAAAATAATAGAAATACAGAACTGTACAGTGGGAAAGAATAAGTAACTTTCAAACTTTTTCCCCCATGAACCTCATTTCCCAACAATTGCTATACAGTATAATTTGATAGGTACTCTCAGTCTTTAGTTGTCTTTCCTTCTGGTCTTACAGTTTTTCATGTAGTCATTAGGGTCTTCCTATTATTTGCAGGTTTGATAGCTAAAGGAGATTTACTGTTTTCAAAACATGAAGATTTTAGGGGAAACACCCCAAGGTGTTCTTTCATATTGTCTAACTCACTCTAATCATAGGAATTCAAATCTAATATAATCTGAGGAATAATAGTCATTTGTATTATTCAAGCACTCATAACAGTAGCAATCATTTATTAGACACTATGTCAATTTGGATTAGATTTGTCCCATCAACAAATACATATGGAAAATATACTATTCACCAGGCATTGTTAAAAACCCTGGGGATACAACAGTGCACACAACAAGATCCCTTACCTGTATTGTAGGTAGGCATCTTCTAAGATAGCCCCCCATGACCCCCTCTTACTGGTGTTCACCTACTTGTGTAAAACCATTCCCTTGAATGTGGGCTAGACCTAGTAACATATTTTAAGATAATATTGGCAAAGGCATCCCTTTAGAGATTACAAACATACTGTAGCTTCCATCTTGGAATTCTCTCTTATTCTTTTGCTTTCTCTCTGAGGAAAGCGAATTGCTGTTTACCTTATGGAACGATGTATGTGGCAGAAAACTAGGGGAGCCCTCTGGCCAACATCCAAGGAAGAATGGAGTTCCTCAGTCCAACAGTCCACAAAGAACTGAATCTTGCTAACAACTGTATGAGTGGACTTGGAAGTGTGTTCTTCCCACAGGAAACCTCAGATAAGGCCATAACTATAGCTGTAAGCGCGAATGAAATCTCGTAAGAGACTTGGAACCACAGGCATCTAGCTGCGCTATGACAGGAATCTTGACCCTCAGAAAGTGTGACAAAATAAATGCATTTTTTAGATGTTTGGGTTTTTTTTAAGCCACTAGGTTTTGGGGTTATTTGATATGAAATGCAATAATAGATAATGTAAGAAGAGAGATAAGAGAGAGGTAAACAAGAGTCATAGGTAAGACCGGAAGTACTGGACTAAGGAGATGGTAAATTTCAACAGCAAGGTCACAAAAGTATTCACTTAGAGTGTAACATGGAAGCAAAGACCCAAAGGAAATGAGAAGGTAAATGGTCATTATATATGGGGCAACAAGTTTCTAGAAAAAAGGAAGAGTAAATTCAAAGGCTCTGAGGCAGAAGTAATTCTATAAGGTAAAAGAATGCAAGGATGCCAATATGACTAACAAGGAACTAGTGAGAGAGAAATTAGAAATTATCAAGATCTAAGAAGATAAAGACGAGGAGAAGCCGTGTGTGTGTGTGTGTGTGTGTGTGTGTGTGTGTGTGTGTGTTTTGGACGGGGGTTAGAAATTTTGGTGCTGTTGGTTCATTGTAAGGACTGTGGCTTTTTATAAAAGCAAGACTGGAAAGCTTTTCATAGTTTTTAGTAAAGATTATATCAGATGGGGAAGCCAATCAGAAAAGTTGTTAAGTAATGAGATATGATGCATATCAAATATTAATTTACTCCTCAGAACCCTGAGAAACAGATATCATTGACTGTACCTTAAATGCAAAGAAACAATTCAGAAGAGTGAAGGGATGTGCCCAAGGCCATACAGCTAATTAAAGGAAGAATCAGAATTTGAACTCATGTCCTTCTGTCTCCAAACTGGAATTTTTATTTCAGAGTAATATTCACCATTACCTGCTCCTCCCCACCCCCATATGTAAAATACTGAAAGATAAACAAACTGGAAGAAACAAGAAAGCGAAAGGACAACAAATGGGGGGGGGGTATGGATGGGGAGTGGAATTATCTAATTTTTCTATCCAGCAGTAGTCAAGAAGTACTTCTTTAACTTCTTTTAAAGCAGGAAACATTACATGTGAAGAGCACAGCCTATGTTATGTGACTTATCTAAAATCACTGAAGTCAATAGAGGGGACAGAAATAGAACTTAGTTCTCCGAACTCTCAATTTCTTGTTGATCCACCAGAGAACACTCCTTTCCTATTAGTTCACCTGGGTAAGGTATTTTGCTGATGAGAAGTGCTATTATTACCTTGGAGCTTAAAAAAAATTAAGACAAAAAACATTTCTAAAACAATTATAATTGATTATGTCATCCTTGTACTTTAAGCTGAAGTTCACCAAATTATAGTGCACTAATAAATGAAGATAGTACTTCATTAAAGACTTTAGACATTTTCTGAAATGAACTGAAATTAACAAAAGGATCTAAAGGGTGAAATGCAAATCTTCTGTAAAATTCTTTTCTAAAAAAATTGTTCAAAAGCCCAAGTGATTAATACAGCAGATTAATATGAATATAAAACAACATGAGTGAACTTTGAAATCAAATAATGAAGAGTTTTCACATTTTTTTTTATGTCCAGACCCTGTTAACTTATTACATCATAGATTTTGGCTGATTAATTTATTCAGTGTAGGAACACAGGAAAAAAATAATCCCTAAGCTGAATCTATCCTAATTCCTTGAGAAAAATATTATTAGTTGAATGGATACCTTTTGGTTACTAGATAAAACCTCTCTACTCAAGTAATAATACCTAGTAGGTACAAGCATTTTGTGCAGCTCTGGACATACATAGTTTCTAATTCTTGCAAACAAAACTAAGAATAGCATTAGCCTTGTTTAGACCAATGAGAAAATGAGGATCAGAGAAAAGTATCACATAACTCATAAATGGGAAAGACAGGATTTCAATTCTGATGACTTAGCCACCAAAGTCCATATATTTCAACTAAAGCTTTAGTTAGAGAGTAAGAATTCTGGGTCATTTCCTAGGTATTTTTGGTTTTCTGGTGTGTGTATATGAGAGAAAGAGAAGGACTTCAAAATATTTGAATTTTAAATAATTGATTGTTTACATTTCCTCTATCTCAGACTTAAAACAAAGGGATAATCAAAAGATGTTGCCTGGACCTATTAGTCTGGATGATTCAGCTCAGTCTTTCGTGAAGTTTTGTTACCGGATAGAAACCTATTCAAAATATCCTCCAAGAAAGCCTCCTGTGAGTAAGTAAGTCAAAGTACCAGCAAATTTCTTTCGCTGATTTTCGCCTCAATCTTACTTGAAAGATGTTGCTGTTATCCTCTTGAAAAATTTTATTATTTAAGAATCTTCTATATGATCATTTCTAGAATTCAAACTACTGTGTTAGTATTGTTATAATTATTTTTAAATCAAAACAAGGCTGATCAACCCAAAGAGTGGCTCAGCTGTAAGCCATTACCCTGCTGTATGTTCTTTTCTCTTCAGAGCCCTCTTAGCATCTCCAAAATTATTTTCCATTCTGGTCCTAGACAGACTTTTTAACTACGTGGCTTCCCTTTGGGAAAGGTTGACTGAACAAACAGTAAATTCTCTATTTTTCATTTTAAATTTAGGAAAATTTAAGAATTTAATTTTATTTACAGGACTCAGTGCAATGACTAACATAATAGAGGCCCCTAAACTGTTTGCTGAATAGAAATGGGATAATTTAATGCAAATAAAAATATCTATTTGCTAGGAACCAAGGCTTTACTTTCTTTGTAAAAGTTTCCTCAAAAAACACTAAGCTCAATCTCCCAATACTGAGGAAAACTATTAGAAAACTGGAGCTTTCTTATATCCTAAGACAGTATCCGTTTCCTTAAGGTCAACATTACACGGTGGTCAGAAGTGGGACGTGAAGGAGATGAACCCCTAAGGAACAAAGGATCTCTAGAACACGAGGCTCCCACCTTGAGCCCTTTGTGCTCTCCACTTCCATCAGTCAGTTGTTTTTTCCTCCTTTGGTTTGGTAAGTCTCCTCTCAGAATTAGGAAGGAAGAATTACTTTTTGCCCAGCAACAGCCCAGTCAGTGAGAAACCACCACACTCAGCCAATGAGAAGCTGTTTACAGTTCCCATCTAGGTTCCTCCTTTCCCCTATAAAACCAAGCCCCTCTCCCTCTGGTTCTCCTGACTTGCCTATGGTTCGCCATAATGTTTGCTTGTCCTGAATTGCAGTTCTCTAGTCCCAAATAAACTCTTCACTGGTAAAATAGCTGTTTTTTTTTTTTTAAGGTATTATATCCTATCATATTATGTTCTGCAATGGAAAACTTTGTGGATAGTGTGTGTGTGTGTGTGTATCACCCAAATGATTCCATCTGAATGGAGAAGGGAGTAAGCTAGCAAGATTTCTGACTGAAAAATAAGGCTTCTTGTACTCTTTTTGGGAAAAGATTCTCATCCCAGTGATACTCACAGGATAATTACATTACAGGAGTTAGGGTAATGGACAATTTTAGGGTATGGAAATACATATAATATTGTCTTATTATACCATTACTTAGAGTTATCTAAAATCTCCTCACCACTAGGCCTATGCCCCATCCTTGATATTTATTGAGAACAGAGTAAAACTGGGAGGAGATTAGGCAATTTTGGCTTATAAAAATCTTTAAAATCTCTGAGTTGAATCTTGAATCTCTGAATTCAATCTTAAATTGAGCCAATTTTAGATTCACATAACATATTGTAAATCATATCCAAAAATATCTCCTATAATTCTGACAATTAATAGCTTCTTTCTTCTTTTACATTTTTCTCAGAAACTGAGAGGCAAGGACCACTGGGGTGCTAAATTCTGGGAAATTAACTCTCCCTGACTTTTGTGTATTTTCGTCCCAAGTTTCTTCTTAGTCTATGGCATTCCTTAGATTGATTCTCTTTTACCTACAGACAATAATCAATCTCCTTTCTTTTGTTTACTTCTTCTCAAGCTTCATTTCCTGAGAAGAGCAGACTAGAAAGCCAATAAGCCCGCTAGAGGAAAAAGAATACCCAAGTTATATTCTGTCTTGAATGGACAAGGTTTAACCCAACTGTGACCACTTTGGTTACACAGCAATTGCGGAAGGACAGAACTCTGTTCTCTGAGAAGACTTGGTAAGAATTGTTCCTTCTACCTAAAATCTTCTATCCTTCATCCACCTGGTGACATCTTGCCATACTTTAATGTTCAACTCATATCAGTTGCTTTCACAGCCTCCCCCAGCCCTCCCCCAGACTCAGTTAATAACCAGCATCTCTTCTGTGCTGTCATTATTCTTTGTATACATATTAATATATTTCTATAACCACAACTGACTGTAAACATTTTATTGAAGAACTATGTATTATTCAACTTTAATCAATAGACGTTTGTGAAAGCAAGAAGAGTGGGGAAGAGAAGGAGGCACAGAAGAAGAAAGACATGAAGAAGGGAACTGAGGGAGGAAAGTGGAAGGGAAGAAGGCAAATATATTAGGATTTAGGTTGGAACACTTTGTATTATCTGTTTGCAGAACTTTGGCACATGGTTTTATGTGCTTTGTTTCTATAACCGCAACAACTAATAAATCTTTGAAGAATGTATGTTTCAAAAGGTCCACCTATTCACACTGATTCTAATTCACTGATTAAGAATTTTTAGAGCTCAAACAAGAAAATAGGAACTTTTTTGTTGTTTTGTGTCCCTTATATTATGACGGGTAATGCCAGCACTGAAAAATGTTAGGTAAATTTAAACAAAGCCTGTTTCATTAAAAATTCACAACAACAAATTTAAAAAGTAAAAAATAGCATAACACATTTGGTTGGAATAAAAATGATGCCTTATGTATCTATATTGGAGATTTGCACGGAAAAGTTTATTCTCCCTATTCGGATAGGAATAAAACACTTTGATCTACCAGAAATGATTGATCAAACAGTGACTATAATGACCGAAGCATTAATTATTGATACTGTCACAGGGAGTGCGAATCCTTGTTCTTCCATCTGTCTACTATTTGTAGTAGACTGAATGCATTAATGGATTCTCTCCTCTTTAGGTGCCCCCATTTTGTTCCAACCTGAGTCTTCTTGACCTTTTAGGTCAGATTTTTTCTGTCCAGCTCATTAGGTTGCTTTCTCAAGCCAGTTATAGCCCAATTTATAATCCAAAGAGAATGTTCTTCATCTAAAGCCTGAACACTTATATTGTAATGTATTCTGAAGTGTCCCACATTTAAAACATTTGCAATCCTTCTAATGCCTATGTAAACTTTTCTACTAATAATTTACTTTTATTGTAAAATTTATATTCTATCTTTTTATGTATCAAGTACATCATTCATGTATTTACTTTTCTTTCAACCAGAATGTGTTATAATCTGTTTCTACTTATTACGTGATAATAGTGCAGAATGCAGCACCCGATAAAGGAACAAAATGAAGGAGAAAGTTGGCATTGATCCAGTTTATTTGAATACTCTAGCATGTTGGTCTGTATAATTCAATCTCCATAGTTTTATTTTCTTTTACACTTGATTTATATAGTTCAATCATCTGCTAATTGTTAAGCAAATAATCATCCTTTATTTTAAAGCAGCAAAGATCTTCAAAGCACTAGGTTTAATTTTTATGAGGATAAATTGTGATAGTTTACAGTGACAAAATTGTTTAAGGTGTCATAGAAAGAATCAATGCTCTGGGGAAGCTATTAACAATTTAGTTTTTCAAAGGCATGTGGTAACATTAATTCTACTTTCCTAAGATAATTTTATAGTTGTGTTTATTAATATGAAAATATTTCAGGTGCCAGTGGGCATCTCTGCTATGTCTCCTTAACCCTACATCTGACATTATCAACATAGGCTCAGGTCTTTGACCAGGCCTTAAATAGATTGTTATATTAGCCAATTTATACACAGGCTGATTGCCTTAATTAATGAAAACAGAATGAGTAGAAAAAGTTAATATTAAGTTCCATAGAACAGCAACCTTTAAAATCATTTACTGATTCTGAAAGAAAAAGTGATTTAAATTCTAGTTTTAGAAATTTATCTGTTACACTTAAAAAAAAAACTTTGATTTTTGGACAAGATACTTCACATCTACAGCTTCCTAAGCTGAGCTGTAATTGTATTGTGCTATAAACTCTTTAAGGTTCTTCTGGATCTAAAATTATTTATTATGTTGTATTGTATCATATTATATCATATCATACTATATTGACAATCCTCTCATTCGGGAAATAATGGGGTTGTCCAGAACTGTAAGTGATTATACTTAAGCACATTTTTCTAAAAGATTTTTTATTCATTTTGAGAGAAAGAGAGACAGAGCACAAGCTGGGGGAGGGGAAGGGCAGAGGGAAAGGAAGAAGCGGGCTCCCAGCTCCCGCATGGGGTCGATCCCAGCACCTGGGATCATGACCTAAGCCTAAGGCAGATGCTCAACCATCTGAGCCACCCAGGAGCCCCCACATTTTGAAATCTAATGTAAGACCATCAATAACAAACACGAATTTAACAATATTTAAAATAGCTGTATTTCCAACACTTTTCCATAATCATCTGATCTGATCCTCTCAAAATACCTATCAAATACATTTTGCTATTATTCATATTTTGTAGATAAGGAAACGGAGGCATTGAGAGGTTAGGTAACTCTCCCAAGATGGAACAGTGAGGAGCCATGACTTGAATCCTATTCAGACTTCAAAGTCTAGACTGTCTGCTTCTTGGATCACAAGATATTGTTTGAGACAGTTGGTCCCTGCAGCCCACTCTTTTGAAATCTACCATCCAGGCTGTCATCATTAAGAAGGGTGGTAGAGCCATCTTTTCTACAGGGAGGAACTATTTCTAGCAACCTTTCCTAGCTGCATGGTACTAAAATAGTCTTTATTCATGAATCCAAAGAGGCCAGGCCACAGAGCAGCAGTTCCTTCCAGATTTCTGAAGTGACAAGTCTTCAAATTAGCAGATGCAGAATCTGAGTTCAGTGCTCTATTATGCAGGAAAGGTCAAACAAAATAAAGACAAGACTTCAAATCCTCTGGATAGTTTTTCAAGTTTACATTCTCTTTTAGAGTTTTTCATTTAAAAGCCTAAAATTATGGGTAACTTTTACTTTCAAATACCTTCAAGTGCCTTCATTCTTTGATTGCCTTGGATATATTATACAGCTAGTATTTTTACCTCCTTTGAATTAATTCTCTGTCTCCTAAATATTTTCTTTCCTGGATTATGGGTTGGGATTAAATTATAGAATTTATAAATTACAATTGGGGAGGGTAGACTAAAGCACAGAGTTAAATGAAGAAAAACACAACATTTCTCATTTTTGCAGTGTTTTCTGTTTTCTGTTGAACAAATCGAGTCCTATATACTGATGATCTAAATATACATGTAATTACTGCTTTAATTATACATGTGATTGCTGTTTAACTTTATTATACATTGTTACCATGGAACTGAGAGATTTTAATTTTAAAAGAATGTTTTATATTAATTTCCCCTCATTTTATGAATTTCTTATTTAGCAGCATGTTTAAGGAAAAAATGCCACATCTATTGTGGCATTTATATAGTTGTATACATAATGATCATTTAGATTCTATTTAATGTTCTTGCAATATTGAAGAAAGTTTTCAGCTGTGTAAAAAATTGTAATTTCCAAATGATATTTAATATTCACCTTTCCTTTTTAATTATAAACATAGAAAAATGGCTCTGCAGGGACATATTTTTTTTCTATACAATATTGAAAAGGTCTGATGTTCAGAAATGCATTCATGCTCAGGTGGATTTATATATGACACATAATTAGCTATATTTTCCAACAAGACAGTATTATTTATGAAGGATGATTTGCCATTGGACATATTTCTTACTCTCTCATTTTTAGAAAGTTCATTTAGAAGTAGATATCTGCCCCACCCATACGCTTTTCCTACTGCATAAAAACCAAAGGCTTTGTAGAACTTGCTCTATTAATGGATCGACATATATAAATTATCCTTTGAAGTAACTCCCATTATCTTTTTTTAAAAAAAAATAGCTAGTTTTTCTCCCTCAATAATAGCAACTAAATTATCGGCCAAACTTTCAAGGTCAAGAGCAAGTGGAGAGCCCAGATAACTGGTTAGATCTTGCGGAAGTGTGACAGAGACACTAGTGGGTAACAAGCCCATTGCAGTCCCCACATTTGACTCTGCCCCATGGCTTAAATCCTTCAAATGAGCTCCTTTCTCTATTTTACTTCATGTGTGTGGTGCAAACATAAGGCTGCAATTGGATTCTGTTACCTTGTCTGCCATTCACAGGAGGGAGACTTCCCTCTTTAACTGTAATGGAAAGATTGAGCTCTATAATCACTGTTTCTTTTATCCTTATTCTATAAAATTCACATTTTCTCCTCCATTCCTGACTGTTGGCACCTTACTCTCTCTAGGAATACAGTGCTGTCCTTCCTGTTTCTGCCTTTGGCTGCTTTCCCAATAGGAGAAGATAGAATTAGCACATACTCCCTGAGGAGGATGGGAGGGGACTCAGCAGGGCGCTTCCTTAGTCCCTTCAACCACTGGCAGGGGAGTATTCACAAAGGCACCCCTGGAACCAGCTAACATTGTATTTTGGGATGAGTAGTACCAGTGCCTCTGTATTCATGTATAGCCAGCTAAAGGAAATAATACACAAATATTAATTATTTAGAGATAATAATATGTGTACAGCACTTGATCTGTGTGTACAACTCCCATTGATATTCCATTAAGAAAACAAAAACACATTCACAGTCAGTGTTTGCCCAACTTATTTTTAAAGAAGTGTGGGTGTCTACTAAAGGGAAAGGTATAAAGAATCACTGCTTAATAAAAACACATGCCTGTGTATAATTTTAATAGCCGAAGTTAGACTATAGCCTTAAGTGTTTTGCATGCTATTAAAGAGAAATAATGCTAAACTACTATTTTTTTCTATGTAAGCAAAATCTTCAAATTAAATGAATGAATTTGATCAGGTTTTGCTTGTACATTCTAGATCTGCAGAACAAACAAGAGGTAAGAAAGTGAGTTATAAAATAATTATTCATATAATTGGAGGTCAAATCATATGAAGAAGTTTTAATGAACTTTTTCCAAGGGTGTGGGATGGCTGTGTTTTCTAAATGGTATAGATCATTTTTCATCTCTCCAAGCTTTACTTCATGGGGATAGTCAAGCGGACTTCTAAATGCAGTGGTGTCCTATGATATGCCTCTCTGCTAACACTGATAGATGCTTCTCCAGAGCTTTCCACTAGATAGGTTTGTAATAGCTCCATTTCACATCTCTGCTCTAGTACAATTCCATGATGATATATCTCTGAAGAGAAAAATGGGGCCTGGTGGTAGCAGCACACATTCTAAGAGCCAGAAATCACTGAGTTCTAATCTCAACACCAGGTCCCTCAGTGACTTAGGTAAGTCATCTGCTTATCCCCTAGGCTCCAAATCTATGAAGAAGAAATAACAATGCAATGATGGAATGAGCAGTAATTAATGTTGGTAAAGTGCTACAGTAATTCTAAATATTATTATCATTACTTCGACACAGTTGGTTCATTTGCGCAACCTCCCATGAATTCAAACTTGTTAGATGATTAAACTACAAATACACATGGTATGTATTTTCTGCAATCAGGTATATGCCAATAGTCTTATGAACTTATAAATACATTATATTTCAAAAATTTATTGGAAGGTTATTTATGTTTAATTTGGCAAGCAAATGCAAAATTTGGAGACTAGGATTGATTATCTCCTGATTTTTTTTTTTTTTTAATTCTGGCAGTTCTCAGGAGAATTGATTGTAAGAGTATGGTCAGATAAACAATTGTCCCCCCAAAAGATGTATGTCCATGTTCTAATCTCCAGAACCTGTGAATTTTACTTTATATGGCAAAAGGGACTTTTGCAGATGTGATAAAACTAAAGATTTTGAGACGGGGAGATTATCCTAGATTATAGGTGGATCAATATAATCACAACAGTGTTTATAAGAGGGAGGCAGGAGATCAGAGTGAGTAGTAACTAATGTGTCCATGGAAATAAGCTGGAGTGATACAAAGAAGGCGTCATGAGGCAAGGAATGCAGGTGGCCTCTAGAAGCCATAAAAGGCAAGGATATGGATTCTTCTTTTAGATCCTCTGGAAGGAACCAGCCCTGCCAACATCTTAACTTTAGCCCAGTTAAAACTAATTTTGGACTTATGGCCTCCAAGATGGTAAAAGAATAAATTTATATTGCTTTAAACCACTAAGTTTTTCTTTCTTTTTTTTTTTTTTAAAGATTTTATTTATTTATTTATTTGACAGAGAGAGACAGTGAGAGAGGGAACACAAGCAAGGGGAGTGTGAGAGGGAGAAGCAGGCTTCCCGCGGAGCAGGGGGCCAGGTGCGGGGCTCGATCCCAGGACTCTGGGATCATGACCTGAGCCGAACGCAGACATTTAACAGCTGAGCCACCCAGGCGCCCCTAAACCTACTGAGTTTGTGGTGATTTGTTAACATGGTCACAGGAAATTAATATAGGGAGCAAAAGATGCAACCTGGATGGCCAGCTAAGAGACTTGAGTCTGGGGAGCAGGATGGCTTGCACCAAAGTGACATGGGGGAGGTGGTGAGAAGAGGTAAGATTTGTTTTTAAGACTTGCTGATAGGATTTGATAATGAATTGGATATGGAGTATACACAAAAGAGAGGAATCAGAGATGACTTTAATGAGTTGGGCCTGAGCAACTGGTGGAGGGGAACTTCCAGTTGCTGAGATGGTAAAGACTGGGGTTGGGGGGGCATCAATGAGCAAACATTTTTTGAGTGTGCCCACTAAATGCCAGGCATTATTCAAGGGAGGCAGAGGTAAAGACAGCCATGCCTTCACGAAATTTATAATCCAGTATAGTGTTTCTTAAGTGTACCCTCTGGAACACCTACATCAGAATCGTCAGGGTAGAGAGGGATGATTAATAACCCCAAATTTTTAGACCTTAACCACAGAGGATACATTAGAATCACTAGGGCAAGGGCCCAATGATATGCTTTCTAATAAGCTCCTCAGAGCTTCTCATGTTCACTGAGGTATGTGGAATACTGATCTAGTGGCTCTTTATTATTTTAATTTTATTTCAGAATATTTGCTTTTCTTTTATTAGGATGCAGACATATCATTAACAGTTGTATTACAAAGTTGTTATTTAGCTCACAAATGCAACAGAGTTTTTGTTTTGTCTGTTGTGTGTTGGAGTAATGGAAGAAGCAAGGGAAATTAAGTGATATACAACTACCTGCTTAAATGATATTGCTCCAGGTGGAATTAGCAGATATGTGAGCAAGGCAGCAGACGCACGATTACCTGGGAAGAAAGTGATGCGGAAGCTGCAGAAGACTTGAGCAGAGTAGAACTGTTTTCATATGGGGTGTAAAAGGGAGAATAATAATGTGTGGTTAGGGGATATATGTAATCTAAATATGCATAAATCTGAGTGGTTTATTTTTTTTCCCCTTATTTAGCTTAATGTGCTTTTAGTCAGTTGCTGAATGGTGTTCTGGAAAATGCCCCTTCCTGTATTTTATCCCCACACTAACAACTGAGAGGTAGGTAGTGGCAGTGGTGACAAGAGTTGATGGGAATGGATGATAAGATCATAGGATTACTTGTTATCCCTGTTTTACAATGAAATTTCAAAGCTACAGAGAGGTAATGCAATATATTTATAGCATTGCCATCATTTAAAAAAATTAACCTAATATTCTGGTTTAGTATAGTGTACATAAGACCCACCTTTCTCAAGATGACATATTATTGCATATCATGCTGCTCTAGATTGAGAGTATCTTAACATTTTTCCTGTGGCTTTTTTATTGGATAAGAGTATGACGTGGCATGAAAAACTTGAAATTCAAATCTGACATACTATGTAATGATTCACTTTGGGACATCATGAAGATTTTTTATCTGTAGCTAATTTTTTTAAAAAAACGAGGGCTTAAAACAGTCATTAGGAAAAAAAATAGGTATCACTTTCCAGTAGAAAAAATGATATAAACAATGCGTTAGGATGAGAGACTGATTTACAGATATGTGGTAATAGCACTACAAACCAACGCTGTGCCTTATTTGTTGGGAAAAAAAAATCAATTCTGTATCTCTTTTCCTTGATACTCTAAACACTAAATACTGTGTTAAGAAATTTATGTAAAATGGCTCACATAATCCCTGTCAAAATTTTTGGTTATATGATATGACCGCTTTATTCACTACTGCTGCAGAATTTGTAGCACTTGTGTCAATTAATAGTTTCACAAAATTCTCTAGGTAGTCTCATGGAACATTAAAGGTTTGACATCCAATTAATGACTAATGTGAAGAGACATTCATTTAGTAATTATATGTGGAGTTGGAAACTCCCCTACTTTATAATGTTGAATTGCCAATGTTATGTTTGTCAGTTGGTTCTCAAAGGCCAAAAATATGGGGAATCTCTGTGTCTGAGTTATTCAGTTGCAACTTGGGTTCTCTGACCTTTCTATACTTCTGACTTCTCCACTATTTAGGACATACTCAGTTTTGTCCACCTTGCAGTGTAGTTAACTGCTTTGAAATCTGTGACTCATACCTGTAGAATTCACCACAACGTTGTTGGGGAGGGGTCCTGATTTCCCTTCATCACCCCACCCTCTTGTCACCCACCAACGCCATTTTCTCATTTCTATTTTCCTTTTTTTTTTTTTAAAGATTTTATTTATTTATTTCAGAGAGAGAGAGACAGAGAATGAGCATGAGTGGGAGGTGGGGCAGGGAAGGGCAGAGGGAGAGGGAGAAGCAGGCTCTCCGCTGAGTGTAGAGTTCCACCTGGGGCTCTATCCCAGGACCCCGGGATCATGACCTGAGCTGAAGGCAGACACTTAACTGACTGAGCCATCCAGGCGCCCCTATTGTTTCTATTTTCTAGCATGTAATATAGTCACCTGGCACCGATGTGCAGATATGTTTTCAAACAGGGCCTCTCACAGTCCTGCTGCAATATGACGGTTATTCTGTTTAACCTGTACCATTGCCTTGTATGCACACTATTCCCACAGCATAGGAACTGAAAACCCTCTGCAGTGCTTCTGAAATAAAATGTACTGCTTAATCTATATATTCACAACTCTGATACTGAAAGTGTAATCAACCTCAAAGCAGGGTTATTTTTTGCAATTATAGCTTTAAATTTATAATTGTATATTCACTGCAAAACTCTTTATAGCTATAAAGATATCACAAGGAGAGAGAGAGAGAGAATTGATATTACCTAAAATAGTCTATATTAAGATACAGGTTTGGCTGCTGTAAAAGGTGATTCCAAAAAAAACTGGCTTAAGAAAAAACATTTTGATGTATATAAAAGTGTTGCAAGGGAGAACTGAAGTCACCCCTGTCCAGATCCACTCCCCAGTATAATCACCCATAAAAGAAACACTTAAAAGAAATCCATAACCTCTGCATCAACACCAGGGAAGCACACTGGCCTGTTAACCCCCATCCCCCAAACCCCAAAATATAGCCTAGGTAACTAGTCAGAAAAGTATGACCGTTTGATGGTACCAAGGATTCTTGCTACTTCTATCTTATTCCACTACTACTAGAGTTTGCTGTCATACAGTTGACCAAAATTACTTCCCAAGGTGTCTGTAGGCCAGTATGATGCAAAGAGAGAAGAGGGACATAGTCCTTCCTCTTGGGAGCATATCCCAGAAGTTGCACTTATCAGTTCTCCCACATTTCACAGATAAGAACCAACTACTCCCATGGGGACACCCAAATGCAAAAGAGGTTACACAACAAATTCTTTAGATAGATTAACCTATGCTCAGGTAAAGCTTCTATTACTATAGAAAAGGAGATCAGATATTGGCAGAATAACTGTTATTGCAGAAACAGAGGAAATGATGAACAATTTTGTATCACGTACTATGAGGTTTTCTCGCCTTTGCGTTTCAGTCTTTCCCCTACCAATGCTGTCCCTTACTCACAATTTTATTTGTCAAAATTTGACTGAATCATTAAATCCCAGCTTTTATCTCCTTTCTGCAGCATTATGTGGCAGAGACAGTAATATTTACCAAACATGAAATCTATTTGTCTGTATTTCCAAGGCATTATCTCCCAGTGGATTGGGGATAGGGGTGGGTGGAGGCTGGTGGGAAGACTGACTGACTAGTCCTGACTGATGGGCTGTGAGCTGAAGTAATGTGGTCCTCCTGCCCTATTCCCCTGTCAAGGTCAACACTGAATTTTGTGTTCCAGATGAGGAGGCTACAAGAGGGTGGAGTCTTCTTCAGTCTGGCTTTCTGAATGGCAACTCAACTTGAGTTTGATGTTGTTTACTATTCCAGTACACCCAAGTCATTCCTTGGTTCTTCCAGTTGGATTTGGTTGTTCTCCCCTTTCGGCTATATGCACACACATCTGCTATATATATGGGCTTTGCACTTATCATATTATACTTATTGTCTGAGTGTTTCTGATTTCTTGGGAAAATTGGTGGGTTCCAATGATGTCTGGTATACAGCAGAGCTCAATAAATGGTGACTGTTTAGATAATTTCTTAAATACTGAAAGTGGAAGCAAGAAGCAGGGGGGTATCAGAGAAGATGAGACTTTGATTGAAAATAGGAGAATTTTATGTAGCAAAGGTATGGGATAACATAATAATTTAGACACCTATACTTAATTAGAAGATAACATTTTTGTTTATTGGCCTCTGCCCGTCTTTTTGAAAATTTACAGACAAGATTATCTTTTTACTTTTTCTGATGGATATCAGATATCTACTTTTTAGTATAGTATTTGTTTTTTACAAATTTCAAAATTGCTTTTGTGAAGGATTACAGTAAAATTTGTCCACCTGTTTTAGTACTTTAAGGACTTACGTATTCTAAAATTATAGAGTTATTTTTTCTAATAAGAAAATCAGAGTACATGGTACTATATTCCAAACAAAAATACTGTGCTTTTTATATTATTTTGTCTACTACTCACCATGATTGGTGATTTAGGAGTTATTATCATCCTTATTTCATAGGTCAGAAAAATGAGTGGATTTTAATGCTGTGGATTAAATGTCTATATTACTATGGAACCATTCAATAATTTGTGCAATCACTTAATGCAATCATACAAAAATTTATAACAACATAAATTACAACATTTGAGGTATTCTCCTGACTGCTGAATATATTTCAATCATTCATTTTTTTCTTTATCAATTATAAAAATTAAATTTCTCTACTTTGATTTATCATTTGGACTTGAAATCTGAACTACTTTGTATGAAAAGATCAACAGATACAATAAAAAGTGCAGAACCAGTGTCTGAAGGGTTATGTTTAAATTGTTTATTACATTGAAATGGTTACTCAAGGATAGCCAAGAGAGGAGAAAGAAGTAACCCAAGAAGTTAAAATGATCTTTCTCACAGACCTTTACAAAGAGCAAAGACCTGTAGATTAGATCAAAACTCGTCTGAGTTTATCCACTCCCGACATGCAAGTGGGTTTTAGAACTTGTATTTACTAAGATGATATAGTAGGAAACCCACAGTTTAAGTTGATGTTTTATCAGCAACAACACAGTTGTTTAAGGCTAAAATTAAATAAAAGAATTTGGAGCTGCTTTTCAAGTCAGAGTCGAAAAAAACATTTTAAGAAACTGAGATGTAATTATTTAAACATAAGCCTGGGGAAAAAGAGAGAGAGAGAGAGAGAAAGACAGGGAGAGAAAGAGATAAATCAGTCACTTCATCTGGTTTCTTTTTCATATGACATGAGAATTGGCTTTCATCATTATTTATATCTATCCTTCTTATTCCATGAATGTGTTATAGGGCACTGAAAAATTACTGTTTGTAGCGTATCCTCAGAAAAAGAAAAGGGAGAATGTTCGACTAAGTGTAAGATTTATGCTTGCTGAAGGCAGCAAGAATTGCTGTGCATATTTTAGAGAATAATTTGGATCCCCGCCACAAAAGTTCAAGTAACCACTTAGAATTTCTCATTGAGAACTACTGTATGCAAACACATGAAGTGTAGATTGATTCTTACTTAATTACCAGACCACCAACTTTGCCAGTGCCATTAGCTGCAATACAATCTGGGACAATGCGAGAAACCATCATTTTTCCTTCTGACCTCTCTGGTATGTTTCAGACCATCTATGGAAGCTCAAAAGTAGTACATATAATTTCACAGTTATGTCTCAGGTTGATGGAAAAAGTGGGCATGCTACAATGCTTTCAGAGTTACAATTCAAGTGAGAAACCCAACTGCATATTAAATTCATAGACGAACAATGGAAACTTGAAAGCCATAATTTGAAGTTTTATTTCTGTAGGTATTGGCATATATGACACCAAATTATTAAATCTAGTACAATGTAAAAGTGAACACATGAGAGATTTACATAGGGATGAGAGCACTGTGAAGTTTGGGAATGTGCAAAAGCTGTAGAATACTTTCATAATAGCAAATTTTATGAAACGTAAACTGAACAATAGTTTTCAAATACAACTCCCACCTAATTTCTATGGTAACTTACATATGTATAACCCTCACATAAATGTGTAAGAAAGTACTAAAATGCAAAGACAATGTAAAGCAGCACATAGACACTTGTCAGCTTTGATTACTTATGCATATGGATAGCTAATAATCCCACATAAAAAATTTCTTTAGCATACAAGACTTTCTGGATAAAGGGGTTGGTGGTGGATTCTTAAAAGTACTACTCTGCCCAGAAGTTGATTTCTTCATGCCTCAAATGAGGAAAGTTTATAAATCAATTCCCTGATGATATCAACAGTGAAGAAAGTACGTCACTGAAATAAAATACTTCCGTGCTTTTATACGATGGCATGGCAGGTATATTTGCAAAAACAACAACAACAACAACAACAACAACAACAACAAAACCATCTACTCACGAAATGTAGTTGACAAAGACTTTAAAACATAGATCATGGGTCAGAAGACTTAATATTGTTAAGATGGTGATATTTCCCAAACTGATCCGCAGATTCAGTGCAATCCCCGTCAAAATCCCAGCTGACTTCTTTGTAAAAGTTGACAAGTTGGTTATAAAATTCATATGGAATTGCAAGATATTCAGACTAGCCAAAACAATCCAGGAAAAGAACAATGTATGTGGACTTATATTTTCCATTTCAAACCTTACGACAAAGCAATTGTAATAAAGACAGGGTAGTCCTGGCATAAGGACAGATATATAAATCAGCAGAATAAAACTGAGGGTTTAGAAATAAACCCATGTATCTGTGGTAAACTGATTTTTGACAAGGGTGGGAAGACCATTCAATGGGGAAAGAATAGTCTTTTCCACAAATGGTGCTGGGAGAAGAATGTAGAACAACGAATTTGGATCCTTACCTCATGCCATATAAAAAAATAACTAAAAGTAAATAAAAAACCTACATGTAAGAGCTAAAACTATAAAACAAAATTTTAGAATACATAGGGATAAATCTTTAATACCTTGGATTTGGCAAAGAATTCTTAGATAAGACACCAAAAGCATCAGTAACTACAACAACAACGACAACAAAAAGTAAGTTGAACTTAATCAAAATTAAAAACTGTGCTGATTCAAAGAACACAGCTAGGAAAGCAAAAAGATATCCCACAGAATGGGGGAAATAGTTGAAAAACATATCTGATAAGGACTTTTTTAGAATATATAAATAACTTTCATAATTCAATAATAAAAAGACAAAAAGCCCAATTAAAAAATGGGCAGAAGATCTCACTAGATACTTCTCTAAGGAAAAACTAAAAATGGCCAACAAGCACATGAAAAAATGCTCAGCATCATTACCAAGCAAGGGAACACAAATCTAATGAGAAACCACTTCACAAGTACCAGGACAACTATCATCAAAAAGTCAGAAAAGTAGTGGTGAGGATATGGAAAAACTGGAGCCCTCATGCTCTGCTGATAGGACTGTAAAATGGTGCAGCTGCTTTGGAGAACAGTCTGGCATTCCTCAAACAATTAAACATAGAGTTAGCGTATGATTCAGCAATTCTACTCCTAGATATAAATCCAAGAGAAACGGAAACATCTATCCACACTAAAACTTGCATACAAATGTTTATACCAGCATTATTCATAATAGCCAAAAGGTAGGTACACCCAAATGTCCAACAGCTGAATGCATAAACAAAATGTGATAGATACATACAATGGAATAGCTTTTAGCCACAGAAAGAAATGAAGTACTGATACATGTGCCATTGGGTGAACCTTGAAAACATTATCCTAAGTGAAAGATGCCAGTCACAAAAGTCTACATATTATATGAGTCCATTTACACAGAAGTCCAGAGTAAGAATATTTATTGGGACAGAAAGTAGATTAGTGGTTGCTTGGGGCTGGGGGTAGGGGCAAATGAAGAGGGGTGGAGAGGTAGTAATGGCTCAAGTGTACAGGGTTTATTTACAGGTGATGAAAATGTTCTAAAATTGACTGCAGAGATAGTTACACGTATCTGTGAATATACGAAAATCCACTGATTTGCGTACTTTAAATGGGATAATAATAGCAAGTGAATTATATCTCAATAAAGCTATTTTTCTAAAACAAGGAAACATTGGTAGGTTTGTTAATTCATGCTGTATGTTTAACTCTAAAGCTAAACAGCAACTAAATAGCATCTGCAAGAGATGAATAATATGAATTCTGAGAGAAAAAGGCATAAGGTGGTGTGTCAAATTCTACAGAACTGAATATTCAGCTCTTAGAGATGAGGAAGAATACAAAATATTCCTCTTTTTTATAATAAAGCAAATTATTTGTCAATATTAAATAAATGAGGTAGGAAGAACAGAAGCCAAGCATTTGATTTCTATTGTGAAAAGTAATTATAAACTGGAGACTATTGTGACCCCTTATTTACTTACATTGAAATTCAAAAGAGCTATCAGAGATGACCTCTGAAACAATTCTTCCAGAAAAAATTCCCTAGAGAAGGAACAGAAAGAGAAAAAAAAAAAAAAAGAGAGAGAAAGAGAGAGAGAGAGAGAGAGAGAGAGAGACCAGACACTGGACCCATGACGGAAAAGAAAGAAAATGTGGCTGAGATATATGTGCTATGTAACGGCTGAGATATTATATTAAAGATATGGTTGACTGTTCTAGACAAAGTAGACCAGAAGATCAAGAACATTACTGAAACTGAGGGACAGAAATGTGAAAATTAAAGCATTCCAAGTCAATATATAAGCTTGAAAATAGATGTGGTCAACATTATCAACTTCAAGGCAGTAAAAGCTACTTGTTGCCTAAAAATTTTATTATTTGGTCAAAGGCACACAGAGGAAGGACTGAGGCATTTCCAGGAAGGGCGTTGGGTGTTTTAGGGGGAGATTCTTGTCCTATTCAGAAAATTTGGCTTCATTAGTAGGATGTAGGTGGGCCTATATTTAAAAGAGTGTGCTTCTCAGAAGTAGAATTTAAAGCTCTTTATGAATAAAACAGAGAAACTTGAAATGTTATATTTTGGGTAATAATCCAAATTTATATTGGAAAACAGTTTTATCCAGAGTGATACAGAGAATAATGGAAATGCAAAAGCTGTTTATAGTTTTCATTATAGAACCGATGTCAAAATGGATATATAATAAAACAGAATTGGTGAAGGTTATATTCAGAGTAAACCAAAGTAAAAACACTATGAAAAGTAGTATAAAGAGGAGGACCAATGTAGAAAGGAAAGCCAATACAAGACTTTAGAAATATTGCCCCACTCTAATTAATGTGTATAGATTTTCTTAAGAATTTAGCTCTAATTTAATCCTAATTTACATTGAGGCTGGAGAGGTGCTCAGTAATTATAAATTGAAAGAATGAATTTCAATTAACACACTAGAAATATACCATTTATCAGAATTCCTTCCTTCCATAGTATTCCTCATTCCTCCTCTTGTCTCTCTCCAGCAGTGTGTAATAGGAGGTGTGCTTGTGTTGTATCAGATAAGCCTGGATTTACATTTCAGTAATCTAACTTACTAGCTCTGTAATTTTAATGCTCTCAGTAAAGAATTATTTTAGCATGGTTATTTGCTTACCTTCTCTCTGTTGTAAATATGGCAGAAGTAGAAATGAGATGAGGATCCAAGACAAAAAGACATGGGAAAGATGACAGGTTGGATGGAGTTAAAGGGAGTAGAAAGCTCTGACTACAGATTAACTAAGATTTCTGATGCTTGTGGGGGCACAGCTAATCCAATCTTCTGCAGTGGTTTATGCTGACTCTATATGCCCATGACTCCTCATTCCAGTGGTAAATTCAGGCCTTTCTTTCCTCCCCTTTCTGCACAGGAGCTCCATGATCTTTGTTGGAATATTCTCCCTTCTTTCTTTCTTTCATCCTAGACTCTTCTGGCTCACCTGATAAGTAATGTAATATGCTAGGCCACTGTGTTGATGATGAAAAAGCAAAAGAGAATCCCCTCTCCACTACTGTTATGTGTGCATGCCTTAAAAGAGGACATCTTGGCAATACATGTGCCTTTGCTCTCTGTCTTTAGAACAGATTCCACAATTTCAGAGTAGGGTGGTAGCAGGATGGTTGGGGAACAGGACAGCTATTTGGCTGGTGATGGGGACTGTGTTGGTATCTATCGCATTATCACATCTTTTCAGGGCTACACTACTCTGATTCTTTCCAGGATACAACACAGATGACCTTTCTATTACAGAATAACCAGAAATACACAAATGCCAAACTTCTTGATTGGACTTATGAAAATTTCTGTTCACTTCTCTTTCCAGGTCAGAGACCACATGAAAATGGGAAGCACTGAAACCCACTTGGAATATGAACAGGCACCTGTGAAAGACCTGTGAATTATTTCTCCAATTTCTCTAATCAAAACATTGTTTGGTAAGAGCTATTGATAGTCAAGAAGCCTTTTAAACGATATTACTTAAATCAAGAAAGGTGACTTGGAAAGCCTGTATTATAACACTATCGAGGTGATTAATATTATTATGTACCTGCTCTATCAAAATTCACTTCTGCAACAAAGGGCTATTTGTGTAGTATCTCTTTTCATTTTCAACAAAGTGCTTTAAGAAAGAAAAAGCAGAGTTCCAGCCTCGAGACATTTTTGCATGGTGTGATTTGTTTGTTTTTTTGGGCTTTCAATTTCCATTATTTAAAAAAATTGACTTAGCTGATGGTATAATCCCAATACAATACATACATAACCTAAAAACAAAATTTTCCTGAAATTAAGAGTTTTTTCCTAGGAAATAAAAGGAAAGTGAGTTGTTCTTGTATCAACAATAAAGCAAAATTATGAAGACATTCATGTAAGACCTGACATTAAACCAAAATTACATCTGTTAATGTGATTCTACTGGAAATGTATGTATTTATATAATTCAATTAATTTTTTAAAACTTTAACAGATTTATTTTTAGTTCTATTTAGGGTTGCCAGATTAAATACAGAGGCCCAATTAAATCAGACTCTCAGAGAAAAGCACTTTTTTTGGCCTAAGTATACTGTATAGCCAATATATTGCGTGGGCTATCCTAATACCAAAAAAATCATTGTTTATCTCACTTTCAAATTTAATTGAGTGTCCTGTATTTTATTTGGAAGATAGTCTAGAAGCCTTTTTCTCTCCTTCTCTAATCCAACCTATGAATAAAAAACAAATCCTAAAATAAAATTTCTGCTCTAGTTTAAACTGGTGCTTTTCTCTCCACTCAACATCATATACATATTTTTGCTTTTATGTGTATATTCATTTTCTTCTTTCCTCTGTGCTCTCTGTCTCTTCCCTCATTCCCATCTTCCCTCCTCCTCTTTCCCTCCCTTCTATCATTTCTCTACTGATAATGATTTCATTCTTTCCTCCACCCTTAAAACCTACCCTTCCTTTGCAGATAATTAGTTCGACATACTTTCTCTATAGGTTTTCCCCCTAGATCTTTCTTATGAATTCATTAATTTCTGAGAAATGTTGATCTTATTAAACTTTATATATATTTCATTATAGAAAGCAACATACTATAAAATGTAAAGACAAGGTATTTTCATGAATAAAAAACCCCAAACATTTAAGACCCTGCCTTAAAGAAGATAAAATTAGAAGTAAAATATATCTAGTTTCTGTCAACTTATAAAATGCTAGTAATGTATACAAAGATACAAGAAAAAGAAGAGTCAATTTCCCTTTTATAAAAGAGCATTTATTCTTGGAAAGGAAATGGATGTTTATGAAATGGGACCTTGGATTCAACTCTGTCCTCAGGCTGATTTCATGCAATACAAAATAAAATCTCTTGATATGCTCTCAAAGCTCAGCAAAGAGCAGTTCACAGTATTGAGACTTCCTGTCTTTATATCTCCTTTATTGCTTTTGCTTGGGTGAGACCAACCCATCTTTAGTGTTTAAGGAGTTTCTTGTCCAGGTGGTTCTTTCTGCAAACAACTTCAGGGTTATCTTGGATGTCTTACTCTTCTTTTCTACCTTACTTTTAAATTTAAGGTGACAATACATTTTGGACAACAGACCTGAGTCCAAATTCACTATGAATTCAAGTAGTTTCCTCTAATTACCCTATCTACCCCATAAAGGGTAGGAAAGAGCAAAAATTGACCAAGAGAATAAATGCTGTGTACAATGAACCCAAGTTGTTCCCAAATTGGTCCTGTTCAGCCTCATAATTCTAGGACAGCATCCAGATTTGGACTGCAGGATTACTTTCTATAGAGCACCCATTTGCCTTTGACTATCGTGTTTCATGATCAATTTACCCATAGCTATCAATTATCTGTAATTAGGTATATATCGTAAGCAAATTATAAATGAATGAACTTATCCGTATTCACCATCAAATTTATTTGTAGCTGACATACTATTGCAGTTTGAAAGGTTAAGATTTCCTTTTGATAACATGGGCAGTGTTGTATGAGAAGTAGGTGTAATTCTTGCTATCATGCCTGACACTATAGCGGACGAATTTTAGTAACTTTTTAGAGTTCAAGTCTATTGGAGGCTTTTGTTAGAAGAGCAAAGACTCTTCAAGACCCCCATGTATATAAATACTGTAGAGTATGATCATGAAGGACACTGAAAATTATTTTAAAATTATTAAGAATTTAAGAGGAATGTATATTGTAAATTAAGAGACTGAAGGAATATATTATACAATTTTAAGCAATCAGACTGTTTAAAAATTGTTTATACATTAGAAATACTATTTTGACATAATTCAATATTTAAGCCTCTGCTACTTGAATTTTCAGCTAAATTCATACAACATAGGAAACTGATGGTTGTACAGTACAATCCTTGTGTTAAGCAATTTACATATTTCTTCCTAATAACTCTGTGAGATAATTTTTTTAAGTATTCATTCTATAGATAAAGAAATTAAGGCCAAGAGAGTTCAGGTAACTTCTCCAGAGCTATTAAGCAGCAAGGGTCGATCTGAATAGAGATTGAACATGTGCTTTTTCTGCTATATAATGCAAATTCGGAATTTCACAAATGGAAGAGAATGAGGAAATAAGGAATAAATAACAAGCAATTACCACTGCTATATTCAAAAATTTCTTAAGCTTTTCTGGAGTTCTTCAAAAAAAATTCCTGGATTTTTTATACAGTGTCTACCTGGTAACTCCTTTAGTATAGTCCCCAAAACAGAGAGAGAGAGAGAGAGAGAGAGAGAGAGAAAGAGAGAGGAGAAAAGAGAAAAGAGAAAGAAGACAAAGTAGAAATAGAGAAATGACATATGGGGAAAATATTACTTTTTTAAGATGATTTAATAAATACCAAGGATTACGGTGAAATGGAATATAAAAAACCTGAGGACTTGCAGGTTCTAGCCCTATTCCTGTAGGAATTGAACTTCCCTAGTGTTACGCTAAATAAGTACGGAAAAGCAGTAATTGTTACTAGTTTCCTCCACCTCAGGGGAAGCAGGGACTTCTAGGAAGCTAGTCAGTTGGGAGAATTGGGAAGGTAACAAACTTCCATGAGAAAGGCAAAGGAGCTTCCTGAAGGTTTAAGTTGGTACTCCTGCGGAGGGTCTGTGAATATCAGGAAATCTTTTCCCTGGCTGTCAGTGAGACTGTGTCTTTTACTCTGCAGGTGTCTGTTGGCATCTTTTTGTCAAATTTATCATTGCCCAGACATGACAACTACACAGGGCCACAGAGGACAATGCCAAAGCCAATGAAAAGAGAAAGAAACTTTGTTGTAGGAAAATACTCAACGGCAGTTTCACCTGTTGGCTACTTCACTCTAAGAGGTCACCTATGATCTTCTCACTATTGAATCAAGAGACCTTCTTATTTCCCATTCTCTTCTGTCTTAACATTTGATATTCTTCCTTGAAAAGTGTTTCCCCCTGTTTCCATATACAGTGCTGTCCTCATTCTTCATCTATCCCTTTGAATCCTTTTGCTTCTTTTGTATTTAAGGCTGTGGATGTTTTCCAAGAATATGTCATTGGCCCTTTGCTCTTTCTTTTTGTCTCTTTTGTACACACTTAATAAAATATTAACTCTTGTGGCTCTTTTATTCCTGTTTGTGCTAAAACTAAATCACATTTCCTTTTCCTGACCCCTCTTGCAAGTCTACTTCTTTGGCACTATCCTGCTTTTACTTACAAGTCTACATGTCTAAAACCAAAATTAATACATACTCCAATAAATAAAATGCCAAGACACAAACACAAATGCACAAAATAAAAAAGAAAAATGACTAACAAGCATAAAATGCTCAAAATCACTAGTTATCAAAAAAATGCAAATCAAAACAAAAAAGGCATACCATTTACACCTATCAAGTTGTCAAATACTATTTAAAAATTATAATACAGAGTATTGGCAAGAGTGTAAGGAAATGGTCACTTTTACATTCTGTTGACAGAAAAGTAACTTGACAAAACTTTTCTGAAATGACATTTGGCAATATGTATCAAAAGCCTTTAAATGATGCAAATATAACCCAGTAATTTCATTTCTCAGCATATATTTTAGGTTAAAAATGTGTGACTGATATTATATATGTATATATCTCACACATTGTTTATATAAATGAAAATCAGAAATAATGTAATTATGCAACAGAAGTGGATTATTTAAGAATAATGGTATATCCACACAGTAAAATATTATACGGCCAAATAAATACAGTTACAGAAGAACTGTAATGTGAAAAGATATTCTTGATACATTGATGGTCATGGTAAGGTCATGTTAAATTTATATTAAATGGAAAATGTAGGCAATGGTACAGTGCATAGAATATAACACCATATTTGTAAAAACGTGTATCTGTATGTTTACATATATAAGTCTATATATATATGTAGAGAGAGACAGAGAAAGAAAAAGATTTTGGGAAGTATATACCATAAAGTGTAGTTTTGGGTAATTTTTCTAGTTTGTCATATTTTCCATTTTTTCCATAATGAGCATATGTGTGTGGTTATAGTAAGAAAATAATATTAAAAAACAAATTCATTTCCCTTCCAAAATTCTGCCTTTTCCTGATTTTCTAGTAATGTCAATGGTATCCTCATTCTTGATCATCCATACTCAAAACCATTTTATATTCCTCTGACAGGTATATGCTTTTACCAAAATATCAAGTTTTGTCAATTTGTTTCTATTCTGTATCCCACTGAGGGATTGATCATTATTAAATATTTTTGCAAGTCAATTTCTATGCTTAAAATCTGTTCCATGCAGAAGGGAGAAGTTTTGGGGTTCTGATTTACATGCTGTTAAGAGAGTAGAGGCATGTTTAGTTTGTGAAAACTTATCCACTTGTATACCTATGATTTGTACTGTATTGAGTGTATGTTATACTTTGATAAAAAGCAAACAAGCAGATCAAAACAAAAATCTACACATTATCTACAAGGTAACGTTCAAAATCCTTAACTTAATATTGAATCCTTCCATAATCCGATCTCAATCCTCCTTAACCAGGATCATCTCCAATACTCCTCAAAAATAAAACCTGATAATAGCATTGGCTGTGCAGTTTCTGTAAAAAATTCTTAAGCACTTTTTGTATCATTTGTCTCATCTGATTATCCCAACCCTATGGAGAATGTACTAGTATTATCCTAATTAAACTGATGAAGATATGGAGACTGAGTATGGATAAGTTACTTGTAGTTGTGGAAATTTATTAGTTTTGTCACTCTTCTGGTAATAGCTCCTCAATTTCATAACCTAGAAGATCTATCACTCAAGGTGATTTGCTCTCTTCAGCCAAAGAATGGAGCAAGACTTTGTTCAGATATTTTTCCTGGATACAAATTTCGCGAGCAACAATGAATAGGCTGACTATGGCAGCGTATGGAGAGAATGCTTATAGTTTCTGCTACAAATCCTCCAGAGATTCCAGGTTCCTGACACTGGCACAAGATTCCATCTGAATCCCTAAGTTACCCGCATCCAGGGATAAATTCATTCCTTCCCTTCTCTTCTCTTCCCTCTCCAACTTCCTCCCTGCCTGCCCTCTTTCTCTATCTTTTGCATAAAACAACCAAAGTATGTTTCTGTTACCTGCAACCTCTAAGAAATTGAATGTGATACTTGCTCAAGATTATTCAGCTATGTGTATTAAGTGCTGAAATTTGATCAGAATCCTAGAACTTGACAAGTCTAGATGACTCCAAAGTTTGTTTTCTTAACCGTTTTGATTTACACTGGGACTGCAATGCTCAAGCACACCTCTGATTATTACTGCTTGAATGCATACTTGTTCCCTTTTATCCAATTTTGCAGAAGCCACTTTTCCTAAGATATGCTTCCTTTGTTTTCCTTTTCCTCCCAATTCTACTGAAACCCTTCCATCGGCCATCATAATACCTGCTTCCTCTAAAATATTTATTAAATTCTTTAAACCATAGAGACATCCTCTTCATGACAATTATTATTTACTAGTGGAATTTGAGACAGAAGGATCAAAACCAAGAATAACTCTTCAGCTTGAAAAACCACCAATGGTTCCCTGTGAATTACAAGATAAAATCTAAACCTCAGAAATTCAGATTGAGAAGCATTTTTAGTCTAGACCAAACCTACCTCCTTAGTTAAATCTATGCTACTTGCTCCTTTTCTCTTTCTCCTGAGTGTGTCCTCCACCACTACCTCCCACCTCCCTCCAATACTCAAATGGCTTTCTCTCCAGCCACCCAGATCAGCCTCTTCTCCCAATCAGGTGTAAATCTGGTAGCGTTTTACACATAGTGCCCTAACAAACTTAACTCTGGTCATACGGGTGGCATTCATTTGTAGTAAAGCTTCCTGGTGACAAATTTTACATTGTCTTGGATTCTCAAAAATTTACTTTTATGTGTGATGTAGAGAAAAATACACTGTTTAGGCAGTGAAAAATCTGAGTTAGCCTCTTCTGATAATTTATTACTCTATTTTTCTGCTAGGAATCCTAATTAATTTATTAATTATATGGAAAATGTATGGGGAGAAGGGCTGTTAACATGACAAATCTGAATTTAGATAATTTATTACTCTAAACTATTTTTCCAGCTAGGAATCCTAATTAATTTATTAATTATGTGGAAAATGTATGGGGAGAATGGCTGTTAACATGACAAATCTGAGCTACATTCAAAATAGTATTTATTTATACTATAAAGAAATTGCACTATATCATTGTTTTAATCTATGAACAAATATTGTAACAGAAAAAATAAATAATTTCATATATGTTCTTGACATTTTATTGAAACAATACAGAACTTTATGTCATTATTACCGATATTTTGTCTCAAGGCTTTTGGCTCTTTGAACACAAAAACATGTTGTACAAAATAAAATGGAATATTTTCCTATAGGTTAGAGGGAGTGTATTGTACTCTGCTGGAAATAAATAATCTGAGAACAAGTATATTAGAAGATACAGAATGTCCTTTCTATGCTTATAAAGAAAGATGACATCACATGCCTAGAACTTGACATTAAAAGTTTATACATTAAATGCAACACCTCAACTTGTCCTTGAAGCACAATGGTTTTTAACACAAGACTTAAACAGTCAGAGCCTCTTTTCTCTACTTTAAGAGAAGGTGAAACAAGGTTTGCTGCTTTCTTAGTTTGGTACTGATTCAAATAAATATTGGCATGTTTTGGGTTTCTAGATTATTTTGGGGATGGGGATTGAACACTGGACTTTTTGTAACACATCTCCAGATGTTAGGACTTTTTCACTCTGCATAAAGATGTGAATATATTTATATATTGGAGGGACACTTCTATAGGAAGCCTAGAGACCTATCTGTTTACTACATGTCACCAAAGTTTAAGTGTAAGTGTGGGTGAATTTCACTGCTTGTTTAGACTTTAGGAATACAATTACTCAGTGTTAGACAATAAGAAATGGAAAACACTTAAGTGGCTTTCTTATACCTGGATCTGTTGATTTTCTTTTGTCAATGAGGGCTTTCATTAAGAGCCACTGAAGGTTAGTCTCTCTCAATTGATGTAGTGGCAACAATTTACCCTCTCCTGCCATAGTAAAGATAGAACCTGTCCTTCAATCTGTTTGTGGTAGAGATTTTTTTTTTTTTTTAAGTATAAACATTGAATTCCTCTGCTTACTTGGAGATAGAAGGTCATTAACAGGGCACTTGAGCAGACTGGAATTACAGTCAATTGAGACGCTGAAACATCCTAAACGGCCTAATGCAGCAACTAAGTGCTTCTTAAATTCCAAAACTTTTACTTGAGCATGGCAATCATGAATTTCCACTGCCTTTAGCAAATGCTGGTTTTTTTACAGTTTTGTGTGAGGAAGCAACACAAATTTGAATTACTGTGTTTATATTTTTTGCTTAGCTATATTGATTTGTCATGATGTGTGTGAAATTTGATTCTAACTTAATTATGTATGGTTAAATATTAAAATTAATAGAAAAGTTAGTGAAAAGTAATTTAGTGGTCAATGCAATTTACTTTAACTGTTTGAGATTTTATATTAAATTTGTACTGTTATAGCCATACATATGGAGAATATGTGTATGTGTATATATATATATTTCAACTCTAGCTTACAATCTCTTTTAAAAGATTTTACTTATATGAGAGAGAGTGAGAGAGAGAGAGAGAGAGAACAAGCAGGGGGGAGGGAGAGGCAGAGAGAGAAACAGACTCCCTGTTGAGCAGGGAGCCTGATATGGGGCTCGATTACAGGACCCTGGGATCATGACCTGAGCTGAAGGCAGATGCTTAACTGACTGAGCCACCCAGGTGCCCCTTTAGCTTACAATCTTTAAATGTTGGTTTAACTCCTAGAAAGAGAAATTCATTTCCAGAACACACAGATAAAAAGATTTTTGTGGTTTAAGGTAGAGAACGGACTACAAAATATAAGGAAAGAAAAGCCAACCTAATACTTCAAATGAACAGCTCACAGATACCAGATTTGTAATACTAATGAACAAACATTAGGAAATGTGCTATAGAAATCCCAAAGAGCCACTGGTGGAAGAATATGAGGCCCAGAGGACAAATAAGTCATTTTGACTTAACAAAAACATAAGTTCCCCCCCATTTTTTCCTTCAAATGTTCTCCAAATGTATTTTATGCATTTTCCTCTTCATTGCACCTTTGATCTCATTGTCTCTTCCCCATGCCTTAAGAAACATAGACAATTTAAGGGAGGGGGGAATTCCAGACCCAAGAAAGCACTGTGGAAGTGTCATCAGCAATCAAATTTATATTAGGCCATATAAAATACAGTATATGAAAATGATGTATATCTAAAGTTTTATAATAAATAACTATAATAGATACAACAATAAATTGCTAAGAAGACTGGATCTTAGTCCTGAAATTATCACTCACCAACAGTAGAATCAAGGTCATTTGACTTTTCTTGCCGTGGCTTTCTGCATCTGTTCAATGAAAGGAACTTATTAGATAATCTGTGAGGTTATGAACAACTCTAAATTCTATGATGTTAGGTGCATTTACAAATTGCTGAAATTATTTTTAGTCATTTATTCAACAAATTCAAGTTACTAATGAAAATAAGTTAATAGAAAGTTTGAATAATTATTATAGTGTGAATTAGAGAATGCAGTGTCCATTAAAAACAATGGTAGAATAAGTAAAACAGGGAGATGGAAGGTTAGGTTGTGAGAAAGGCATATCTAGTCTTACAAAACAAACTCAGAAACTGAAATGATATATGGTGATAGGCACTCTATTGATAATTAGTTCAGTGCCATGAGATCTTGAAAGGCTGGACTTTAGGAGATGGAAACTGTGAACTAGGAAATAGGATGCCAGTGGTACAGGTGTAGACATCTATCTGAGATCAGAGTTAAATGGGAGGCAGGAAATGAGGTGGCAATTAAGTAAACGCCTGCTGTCAAGACTAGATTTTTTTCAAGACGGTCTAGGGCAAGGTCAAAGGTAAAGGTAGGGTTGAACAAAATAAGAGATTTTTTTTTCATTTCCTAGATAAACATATCTGAAAAACTTCTATAGAGTTTATGCTGGGGCAGCAATGCATATTTTGTAAACACACACATTTCCAAGCCTCATACTAGTAAATGATATGTTTGAGACTTACTTGTGAATACCTGGCATGCCCCCAGAATAGTACTGAGAAAACAACACCTCTTTTATCATGCTTCGGTACAAAGTCTGCCAAATAATAATATGCATTTTTGAAATGACTAAATATATACTTACATAGCAGACTATTCAAAGCCATTATAGAGTAGTAAGCAAGTAATAAATGTTCAAAAGTCCAAAACTACACATTCATGTAATATACAGCTGTCACCTTCAATAGATTAAATAATGTAACTTCTCAACCATGACCCTTTAACCGATATCTGTAAAAGCTTAAATAGATAACTTTTAAACCTAATCTTGAATATATAGAGAAAAAAAGTATTTACCTTTCTTACGCAGATGTTGTTACAATTAATATTTGACTGTTTTTTTGCAAAAAATTTTTATCTTTAGTGCTACTGAAAAATATTTTATTGCATATGAAATATTTAATAATTAAACTGATCAGAAAATAAATTGAGAGACATAGAAAACCATCACTTTCATTTTTTTATTATTTTTTATGAGAGAGAGAGAAAGAGAGAGAGAGAGTGGGGGTGGGGAGGAGGAACAGGGGGAGAGGGACAAGCAGACTCCACCCTCAGCACAGAGCCCAACTCGGGGCTCAATCTCACGACCCCAAGATCATGACCTGAGCTGAAATCAAGAGTTGGATGCTCAACCAACTGAGCTACCCAGGCACCCCAAAATACCATCATTTTTAATGTGCTCATTGACATTCAGTGGGGATTTAGTTAAAATATTTTTGCTGATGATGTGAACTTGACTCACTACCTACAAGTAGGTATAAAACAGGAATTTACTTTTCAACAGAACAGAGGAAATCAGAATGGTTGTTATCTTCAATAATTCAAGAGGATATATTTCCAGAAAATTTTCATGGGTGACGAAGTACTTAAATCTTAGAATATTTTAAACCATATTTACAAAATTCATTTTATCATTTCATTGTTGGAATTTGTGTATAACTCTGATTACTCATGTATCATGATAGTAAGTAAAAAAGATCAAGATACCTCTTTATAATTTTTCAAGTCTTCATTTTTGCTCCAGTAGACAGTTGAACATTTCTCAGCACTCTTGGAAGGTAAAATAACTGTATTCATGGTATTACCTATCTGAAACCCTGTGTAGAAAAAGGTGACAGGAAAAGGTTAAAAAGTTAGGAGTCATTTTCAATGCCCTCTTCAGCATTCTGTCATTTTCCTTTACTACCATTTCAGACATAACTCTGATTATAGTTCTAGGTTGTGGCTTGGCAGCACATAGTTTCCATATGGTGTAAGCATAATAAAGATCAGTCTTAGAGAGCAGCAAAGCACATACTCCTGATGCATCTCTATCACAGTAGTCTTTCTATCTTTCTATGTCTTTGCTACTTGGAGCTTGGCAATTTAAACCTACATATAAAACACAGAAATAGTTGCTCATTCAGTTAAAAATGCTATTAATTTGTGATAATCAGAAACCTTTCCCAACACCCGTATCAGACAGCAAGAGACTCTGCTCCTATTTTAGGGAGGAAATTAAAGCTTTAGGGAAAGATTTATCTCAGCACCCCATTCGTTTTCTGAACATCTGCTTCTTTTCTCCTACTCTCTCAGCCTCTTTCTTTCTAGTGGTTCCTTTGCTCGGTCTCAAAACTTTTCCATCTCTTACACTAAAACTATTTTCTTTCATATATCGTTTGGCATTCTCTATTTTCTCTTGCCCTCCCATCCACACTTACTGAACAACTCGTTTCATCTCAGATGTCTATTACCCTCATCGTACATTCATCCTTGAATGGCTTGCAACGTAACTTCTGTCCCCATCACTCTGAGAGACTATACGTGCTGAGGTCCCAGGGAACAAACCCAACGTGCACTTCAATCTTTATCTTACCAGACAGTTCTTTTTCAGTGAATATTAATGATCATTTTTCTCTCCTGAACCTTTTCTATTCCCTAATCCTCCATGACACTATACTCACTTGGTTCTTCTTTTTCTTTCTCTCTCATTTAGTTTGGCCCTTATATAACTGCTATTAAGCATTACATTGCTTCCTGTGAGAATTCATCCATGATCATAATTTCAGGCATACCCGACCTATGTGTGGATGATCTCCAAGTGTCTATCTCCAGCCTAGATTTTCATTTGCACTTTATTTAGACTATATAATCTTTTGCAAACATCCCACAAAAGCATAAAACTCAACAAGCCTGAAATGAAAGTTACTTTTTTTTTTAACCCTAAACGAGCTCATATCCTATATTTTCTGCCTAATTTGCTTGGATCAATTTCTATTCCATCACTTAAGCTAGAAGCCTAGTTCTTCACTTCTTTCAGTTTCTTTTTCTCTCCACATTTGAAACCTCAAAGTATTGTATTTCAGCAATTATAGATGTAGATTTCAATTTTAACATCTCTGAAATCAGGATACATCTCAACAAGCAAAAATTAATGTATTGTTATAGTTTGATTAGCAGAGATTTTATTCCCTCTTAGTGGTACAAAGAGAAATGTGTACTATGGTTCAGCCCATGGTGCCTTACATTAGATGAACTATAGTACTTAAAAAATCTACTCAATATCTCCAACTTTACTACTACTACTACAATTCAAAAGTCTTCCTGTCTTCTAACCATTTTTATTCATTATTCTCAACGCTCTGAGTCTTACATTTACAATGCAATCTGACTATGGAATTGTTCTACTTCAATCTTTTAGTTCCTCCCCATCACCTTTGGAATGAAGCCAATGTGAGTTACATGGGATTTAAGGCTTCCCATGCTCTAATCCCTAATTTTCCACATTGGTCTCCTAAGGAAAGATCTCTTCTCATGCTCCCTTTCCCTGAAAGCTTTCCTTCACACACCCAGCAGATATCTCTTTTTAAGACTTAGCACCTCAAAAAGGAGACACTTTATCTTTTTAAGCAGGGTTAGATGCCCCACAATAACTTAGGCATATCTCCATCATTGTGCTTACCACATGTACCGTAAATTTTATTATTTCGTCCCCCTCCCCCAAAACTTGACAGAGTTTTTTTTGTTTTCGGGTTTTTTTGGGTTTTTTGAAGGCAGAGCCTATATTAAGTAATTTTCATATTTCTAGGACCAAATATAGTACCTGGAATCTGGAAGGACTCTGGTAACTATGTATTGAAAAAACAGTGAATGGGATGTATCAGTGGAAAAATGATGGGTAAACATTGTTGAAAGATGTGATTGCTCTTGAACAGCAGACAATGGGGAAAATAAAAGGTTAAGTACAGAATTCTGGAGAACACAGTATTTAAGGGGTGTACAGAGGAAAATGTGCCTGCAAATGAGAATGAGAAATTGAGATTAGAGATCTATAATCTTGATTCAATAGTGGTGACATTGAAGCTCATGCTGTTCCTTCAACCATGGCTGGCCTTCTCTCTCAAACTCCCAAAATCACCATGGTCTGAAGGATGTTAATTAGATTTAGAGCAAAGAGGTACATATATATACACAATGGAATATTACTCAGCCATAAAAAGAATGAGATCTTGCCATTTGCAATGACATGGATAGAGCTAGAGAGTATTATGCTAAGTAAAATAAGTCAGTCAAAGAAAGACAAATACCATATGATTTCACTCATATGTGGAATTTAAGAAACAAAACAGACGAACATAGGGGAAGGGAAAAAACGAAAACCATAAGAGACTCTTAACTATGGAGGAAAAAAATGAGGGTTGTTGGAGGGGAGGTGGTTGGGGAATGGGTTCAATGGGTGATGGGTATTAAGGAGGACACCTGTGTTGAGCACCAGTTGTTATATGTAAGTGATAAGTCACTGAATTCTACTCCTGAAATCAATGTTACACTATATGTTAACTAACTAGAATTTATATAAAAATTTGAAAAAAAAAATTTCAGGCAAACAACCTGGCATGTGCAAAGTTCCTGTGGAAGGGATAATAAAAAATGACCAGTGCATGGCTGGTGCAAAAAGGTGTGGGTCTGTATAAAATGAGGCTGGAGAGTAATTGGGGCCAGAGCATGCAAGACCTCCGGAATCATAGGATGGAATTTTCCTTTGGGTCCAGGGAAAGCCAGAGGATGGTTTTAACACCTAGCACAGGAGGTCATGTGATACATTTTCTAAAGGTAATTCTGTCTTGATTGGAAGGGCACTAAAGTGGACACAGGAGAACAATTATGTTTCTTACACAAATAAGGGAAATCAGCAAGGCACAGAAAAAGAACATGGGATTTGTGGCTGAGCAGGCTTGACACAGACCCAGATTCTGGCATTTTTATGACACTGTGAGGATTAAATGAGAGAACTTATAAAAAGCTTGAGAAACAGTTCTCTTCCACCTCTCCAAAATCAGGTTCTCGCTAAACATTTCAAAGAACTATGTGTTATGCACAAAGCACACTCACTTTCAAATTTTAAAACCCACCTGCAGCTTATATTTAAGATTTATATTCTTATTATATCATTCTCTTGACTTTGCATTTATCTAATGTAAAAAATAAATCCCAGTCTTACGAATAAAAACAAAAAAACTGTAAGACTTGTTATATAGACTTAATAAGTAGGTTGAGGTAAGTAGAGAAGAGTACAATTTGGGCCAACCAACATCAACTCTAACCCTTTAAACAATGCTTTCCTTTATGTACTGCACTTCATATGGGTATCAGAGTAGAACTGTGTAATGACAGCCCTAATAGCTACCAGTCATAGAGAAACAACAGAAGAACAAATGTTGAGACTTGAAAGTTGGAAGGATCAATAGCTAGATAGCATTTGTTATATGAGAACTGAAATTAGATCTTCAAAGAAATACTGCCGAAAGCAAAATAAATTAGGTAATTTAGTATGTTCAAAAAACAACTTATTTTAAGGTTTGACTCTCAACACACACTATATATTTCTGTCACTGTTCATCTGCTTTAAAGGATTTATCCAACCCAACTTGTCTTTATCCTCTGGCTATTTTTATAGTTTAAGTTACGCTATTTGGTGTAATTTTTATAAAATACCCTCTGTTTTTTGAGGGTGTATGTGAGTTTCATCTCCTGTGGGTGAGTTTCTTAAAGTTAGATATTATTTATTTTTTTATCCTTAGTATCTGAAAAATCATGTAGAACATGGTGAATACATAAAGACATAGTCAGGTAGATATGCATTAGTGTAGAGGGTCCCTGCTTGAATACTACATCTGCAGAGAGCTCCTCACTATCTACTTTCATCTTTCCTTACTTTATGTTTCTTCATGACATTTATTGCTATCTACATTTATATTATTTGTAGTCTGTCTCCCTCACTAGAACATATGCTGCATGAGGGTGGGAACTGTGTCTTCCTTACTTCCACATCCCTAGGGCCTGGAAGAGGACTCAACACAGAATAGATGCTCAAATATATTTGATAAATGAGTAAATATCAATATTTTTAGTGTTTCCTCTGTATCTCCTTTTCATATTTGTCAGTACTTGATAAGATTAACAATAGTAATACTGGGAAATTGTTATTCTCTAATCGTTGGGATATATTAGTTAGGGCTCTCAGAAGAAACAGAATCAATAGCCACCCCACCCTCCTACGCACACATAGGTTATATGTAATACATATATTTAAGGGGGGAGAGAGATTTATTTTCAGGAATTGACTTAAAATGCAGTTGTGGTGGGATGGAAAGTCTGAAATCTGCACAGCAGGCCAGCAGGCTAGACATTCCAGCAGGAAATGCTGCAGTCTTGAGTTGGAAGGCAATCTGGAGGCATAACTCCTTTTGTTTCAAGGGACTTCCGTCTTTTTTCTTAAGGCTCTTAACTGATTGGATGAGGCTCACCCACATTATAGAGAGTAATCCACTTTATTCAAAGTCTACGGATTTAAATGTTAATCACATCTAAAAAATACCTTCACAACAACATCTAGATTGGCATTTGACCAAAAATTGGGTACCATGGCCTACCCAAGTTGACACATAAAGTTAACATGAGAGGAGAACTTTTTTCACCCTAATCCTTAAATCTTGTTTCTTGCATGGATTGCCAACAGGCAGCGTTAACTGCCTATATTCGGCCTGCACAGGTGCTGCCAGCAGAGGGCAACCTCAGGCACCAGTTTTTTTAGGGTCTCAAGCCCATGCCTGATCTACTCAGGGTCTTCTGCAGACCGCCAGCATCCACACCATCTGGGAGCTTATCAGAAGTGCAGAATCTCAGACTCCATCTTAAACCTACGGAATTAGAATTTGCATGGTAACAACATCACCAGGAAATTCCTGCGCACAGTAAGCAGCTACATTGCTCTTCCCAGGGGATTTTGGGCAAAGAAGTCTTCATGTATCCACACTCTCTACTTTTCAGATCCCCCTTCTTTGCACTTTTCATTTGCATTATGGGTGGTCATATGCTTTGAGGGTAGAAAAGAGACCTACATCAGTTGGCATTTTCTGCTTTTCTCTATTTAGAAAGAATGCTGGGGCCTAACAAAGATCAACATGATGCCAGAAGCTCTTAAAAACATGAGAGAGGTAGACTGTACTGCTTATTAAGAGAGAAGAGTTTTCAATGTGAGTGCAACAGTTTCTAGCCATGTGAACTTGACAGATGTTTTGCTTTTGGCTGCAGTTTCCTATCTCTACATTGAGAAGTTTGGATTAGTTCATCATCTTTGAGCTGAATCCAATCTCTAATATTCTGCTATCGAATAAGATAATATACATGAAAGCACCCACAACCTGTGGAAGAGTATGTTGAGAGGCAAGGTAATAATGAAGAGGACTATTGAGTATAGCATCAGAGTGTTCTCACAAAAAAGATTACCAAATCCTGAAATTCCATTTTTTAGAATTATGAAAAATCCAGCCTTAAAAAAAAATCTATATGAATTAATTAAACAAGAGGCTTTGTTTGTCTAGGTACAGAATGGAGAAAGAATATATATGCTTTGAATCAGATGGGAGAAGAATGGAACTTTTTGGAAGGGAGAGGATGGCCTGGAAATTTGATTTATGGGGCCTATAAATCATGGTTTGGCTAGTGGTAACCATGCACATAGTTGTATAAAAGGAGGTGCCAATCCAGGGTTTGGATTGAGTGGTTTTTAGACAACCAACATATATGATTCCGCTGTAAGATGAGCAAGAGCTGGTCTTTAGAGTCTCAGATGTAACTAAATCCAAATTCTTATATGTTCTTAGTTCTTAGTGGGATTGAAAACACTAGGATCTTGGCTAGAGTTGTTCCATTTAAATCTAAAAAAGAAGCTTCTGAAATGAAGATTTGACTGGTTATGAGTTGAAGCAGCGTTATCCATATGTTCACCTAAGTACTTTGACTCCAGGGACAGATTTTTTACTTTCCCTCACTAAACCATATATACTCAATTAGATAATACTCTATTCCAAAATTTATCCTTTCTCCGTGTTTCTCCACTTATAAGCTACTACTAATGAGGGGTCAGGCTGCTATCATCTCTTACCCGGATGACTTCAATAACCTGCAATCCAACCTTCATACTCACTCCTGCTGCTCTGCAGTCCACTTCCACATAGCAGCCAGCTGATCTTATTACAGTTAGAATCTTATCACATCTCTTCATTTTTTAAATTTTCCATTGCACTTAGAATTATTCCTAAACCTCATCCTGTGGTTCCTAAACCTCATATCCTTTCTCCAACATCACTTATTTTAATTTCCTAATCATTCAACAGCTTTCAGATATACTGATCTCTGTCCTTCCCCACATACAGATTCTTCTCTGCCCAAGGAGTCTCACTACATGTTAGTATCTGCCCAGAACATTCCAGCATGTGGTTTAGCTACCAGGTAGCAGAGAAGTTTGCTGGCGTAACTAGGCCAGAGCTGGTGTGGACTTGCTAGGTGAACAAACAATCCTCTGGAATAGAGGAGGGGCGCCCGATCTCGTCTGATCTCGGAAGCTAAGCAGGGTCGGGCCTGGTTAGTACTTGGATGGAATAGAGGAGGGGGATAAGTAATCAGCAATGGGCAGCTGAACACACAATAGGAACCTGGCAGCTGGCAGTGATCTAAGGCCTTCAGAGCTTAAAGGGCTGGGGGAAAGTTTGCAGAAGGGATGACTGCTAGATGTGGGACGCTCCGGTGTGTGAAAACTATTTAACAGGGGAAGAGACCATTATGATGTTCAGACTTGTGGTGGCCTCTGGTTCAGACTGCTGAGGAATGGTTATCATCAGTCAAGGCTGCAAGGCCCTTAACTGGAGCAAACCCTATGAGATGCCCTCACTCATGCTTTCACCATCAAGACCCTCTCCGCTGCCTTCCAATCTCCCCATCAGAAATTAGAAGCCTCTTCTTTCTGCACATATCTCCATGGCACACCACACTGAAAAAGCTTAACTTCATGCTCACTTTAAAGGATGAATTTTTAAAGGAATTCTAGGTTTTGCACAGAGCATCTACTGAAGAATTCAGTCAGAACTAAAAAGCAATAAATTGGTAAGTGACATACCACCTTGTGTGCCCCAAGCTTAAGTAGCCCTGCAAATTTAACCCATTATTTTCTAACCGACCCCTCCGTTCCCTCAATAGCACTTACTCACATTTTCTCTGTAACTTTATTTGCTTACTTTTATTTTTCTGATTCTCTAACCAGAATATAGGCAAATTAAATCACAGACAATACTTGTTCTGTTCACTGTATTCCGAGAGCTAGGATAAGTGCTTAAAATATTTCTTAAATGAATGTTGAATGAATTTCCAGAATGGATGCCAAAGAGGAGATCTCTCTTAGACTAGCACTGAGAAGATGTTTCCAACTTCAAGTTGGAGAGACAACTGAAGTGGGAGAAGAAATGAGACGAGCTGAGCTGAGATGGACCTTGCAGGCCTGCTTTAGCTTATTGTTCCTCTCATTTCTTTCTTTCTTTTTTTTTTTTAAGAAGAGAAAGAGGAAGATACCATTGTAAAACTCATATTTTTGGATACAGTTGGCCCCTCAGTACAGTGCTGATAGCCATGCCCATTCAAGTATTACACTAATTCTTCACTGACTGAAAGGTATAACCCCATGGTTTTGAGTTATATGGACACTGTACAATGCCATTTGAGGGTGGAATTCACGCAGAAGATCAGCAAAGTACTTCATGATTCCATCTTCACTTACCAAGAGATATGGCCTAGGAAACAGACATCAAAATAACCTATTACTAGAAAGCATTTAAGCTGACCATCCAACATATCTTGAATAAATAATATCATCATTTGACTCCAAATTTTCTCAATGCCTCCCCCCCCACTAATTTGGTTATTTCTGAAGTATAAATCCTAAAAATCTTTCTTCGTATGCATTCATTTCAGTCATGAAGATGGAAAATAACCAATATTGCACTGTATGTGTTAAATACCGTGGCTTCTATATTCTCAAAGTAAACAGCCAAATGCAGGAATGTTTGGAAACTAATAGAGGAGAGAGATGAGTATAATGAACGTTCACTCATCTGGTTGAATTCCTTGTTCTCGAAACATCTCTAATGACTTTTCTGCAATTGTCTCTCCCTCCGCCCCCCAAGTCAGAGTGAGTGCTATGAATGAAAAACACTGCAAATGGGCATGGTAGAAGGAACCTGATTTATGTTGGTTTCAGGGAAAGCCTTTGTGAATGACATTTAAGTTTAGACCTGGAGCTTTAAAAAGAGTCAGCTAAGATATAAGAAAAGGGAAGTGTTTAAGGCTGAAGGAAGAGCACACCTGAAGATGCTGAGGGGAGTCTGGCACTTTCTGGGAATTGAAAGAAGGGGTGTGTCTGAAAACAGCAAACATAGTGTGTGGGGACTGAGGACTAGTAGGAGATGAGGTTTGGCAGGGGCAGATCCTGTCCTGTTTAGAGGATGCCTTAGGAAGTTTAGGTTTTATTTTAGCTATGCTGGTAAGCCACTGGGAGAATTAGGAGGGAGAGGCATAGTTCTATTTACTTTTGAAGAACCCAGATGGGCTTATGCATTATTCTACATAATTACAAATACTAGATACAAATATTACAAATAAACTCGCTCTGATCTCATAAAATAATTAATAATTTATTAGGTACCAAAAACTTTAGGTAACTAAATTTTTTTCTTTGATATTGAGTGAAGATTATTTTTTAGTCAAAAAAGCAAGACATGTAAAAGGTTTGGAAAAATAAGGAAGAAAATACTATCTACATGGTCAACACATTAGATAAAATCATCTTTGTTATCATTATAGCATTATAGCACCTATACTTCCAGTCTGTTTCTATATGTTTCCTGGTTTTTTTTTTTTTTTGGTTAGCATTTTAACATGGTAACTTTCCTATTTAAAAAAATCCTCCTCTCAACTAAAACAGTGTATAATAATTATATGACAAGATCATACTTCATTGTTAAATACTACCTTGTTACTGGACATTTACTTATTTCTGTTTAATTACTTGGATTTAAACATTTAATGAGTCACTTATTTGTATATGGATATTTGACTATATTTCTAATTATTTTATTAGCTTAGATCCCTAAAAATGGAATTATTGGCTCAGAGACCACCAATGCTTTGTTACACTTGTGTGTGAGCATGCTTATCATGCTATCCTATTGTAAGTGTTGAACATATCCATTTTAAAATATTTACAATTAAATAGGTAAATTTTACATGTCTTACGTGTTTTGTTGTTGTTTTAATTCACATTCCTTCATTACTTGAGAATTTGAACATTTTATGTTTCTTTGCTATTTCTGCTCCCTCTTTTCTGAACTACTTATTCATGCCCTCTGATCATTCCAGTATAGGGGCTTAATGCTTCCCTTGCTGATCTGCAGGTCTGTTATAAATATGACTTGTTAATTTTGTTTATAAAGTTTTGTAAACTTCAGATACATATTTTATATTTAAATATAATCAATTCTATAGTTTTCCTTTATGATAATATCTTCAATGTTAAGTTTATGAAATTTTTCCTCCATCAAAAGATTTTATAACAATTCATTTTTATTTTCTTAGAGACTTTAACTATACAATTTATCTCAACTTAATCTTAGAGTATTGTGTGATGTGAGGATCAAAATGAACTTTCCCAAACCATTTATCATTCAGCAGATACATAATGACCATCTAGCCCATGAAGACAATCTTCTAGGCACTGAATGAAACAGTAGTGAACTAAATAAAATATTTGCCTTTGTGAATCTTACTATGTTCTAGTGGGGATGGAATCTCATCATTTAATAAATAATCTTCACCTTTGGGGAAGTGGGTGGGGGGTTAGGTAAAATGGGTGACAGGGATTATGAGTACACTTACCTTGATGAGCACCAAGTAATGTATAGAATTGCTGATTCACTATACTGTACACCTGAAACTAATATAACACTGTGTGTTGGGGCACCTGAGTGGCTCAGTTGTTAAGCATCTGCCTTCGGCTCAGGTCATGATTCCAGGGTCATCGGACAAAGCCCCGAGTCTGGCTCCCTGCTTCTCCCTCTCCCACTCGCCCTGCTTGTTCTCCCTCTCCTGCTCTCTCTCTCTCTCTCTGTCAAATAAATAAATAAAATCTTTAAAAAAATATATAACACTGTATGCTAACTGCACTGGAATTAAAGTTGAAAAAAATATATAAAATGTATATTTATACATGTGGATCAAAAAATCTGAAAGGATATACATGGAATGATAATAGGATTATCTCTAGTTATAATGCTACTTTTTATTTTACTCTTTTTACTTTTCATCATTGTCTAAATTATTCATCATATATTAATATCCTACGGCATATAAAAAAAGTTATTTCCAATGAGAAAAAAGTAAAAGAAAATATTAAAAAAAAATACCCAATATGTTAACAATAGTTGCCTCTACACAGTGATTTTTCTTTTATCCTTTACTTTTTCATGCATTCTAACATTTATTTAAAGAAGATACATTGCTAGGTACAAACTTTCAGTTATAAAATAAATAAGTGATGAAAATGTAATGTAAAACATGATGACTATAGTTAACACTGGTATATGGTATATTTTTGAAAGTTGTTAAGGGAGTATAGTACATCCTAAGAGTTCTTATTACAAGAATAAAAAACTTTTCTTCTTTTTTTAGTATCTGTATGAGATGATGGATGTTAACTAAATTTACTGTGGTAATTATTTCATAATACATATAAGTCAAAGTATTATGCTGTACACCTTAAACTGTGTATACAGTGGCATATGTCAATTATATCTCAAAAAACCTGGAAAAAAGAAAAATAAATAAATAATCTTCACCTTCCTTACTGGTTTTTATATTACTTTTATTATAAAAGCTTTTCATATATAAAATAATTTGTTTCTAGAATATTCATTGTTTCCCTGATGTGTCCATATTTTTCCAATAGTGCTCTCTTCTATTGCAGTGTCATACATGTTAATATAAGGTAGACTAAGTCTCTTGTTATCGTTCTTTTACAAAAGTATTTTACTTAGTCTAAGCAGTTTATTTTTCAATAAAGATTTAATGCTTTTTTTCTCAGTTTCAAACCACTCCATTGGAATAATGATTAACATTTAATTGCAATTGCACCTATAAATTTATTTGGAAACACCAAATATGTTTATAATTGTAATATTCATGTCCACGAGTATGCCATTCCTTTCCATTTATTAAAATCTGTTTTTCTCGGGGGCGCCTGGGTGGCGCAGCGGTTAAGCGTCTGCCTTCGGCTCAGGGCGTGATCCCAGCGTTACGGGATCGAGCCCCACATCAGGCTCCTCCGCTGTGAGCCTGCTTCTTCCTCTCCCATTCCCCCTGCTTGTGTTCCCTCTCTCGCTGGCTGTCTCTATCTCTGTCGAATAAATAAAAATAAAATCTTAAAAAAAAAAATCTGTTTTTCTCAAATTATGCTGCTTTTCTTCAGTTAGATTTGAGGATCTATTGTTAAAAATTTTTTAAAGATTTCTTTAAAGATAATATTGAGATTTTTCTTAGATTTAGTGTTTTTTCCCTCTAAGTAGATTTTTCTCATTGTAGCCTTAACTTACTAAAGACACTTCCATAAGAAAGTCCTTATTGTATATTTGTGATATGTCCATTAATTTTAATAAAGTTCTATAATTATAATACCTTTATTTCACAAAGTTTCATAGATATACAATGATACCATGAGCAAATCACCTTTCTTTTAATTACAGCTTTGCTTCATAAATTATTGAGAACTGAACCATTTGAAACATTATCAAACAATAAAAATTATAGTAGAAAATCTTTTATTTACTAAGAACAATGTTTTTTTTTTCCAAATCTAAATGAACAGGAAAAGTACCTCCTTGAAATCTATAAGCAGCATATAGATTATCAAATAATGAGTAAAGTGTGAACTAATACTTAGAATTAAGATAATGTACTGAACAACTTGTAGTAATTTTATGTACCATTATGTTTGTTTTTAAAAAGATACCAAGTCCTCAAATTGTATCAATTAAATATGTGCAGTTTTTCTATTCAATTTTACCCAATGAAGTTTTGAAAAAAAAAAAGAAATCAAGGAAAACTAGAAATTATTCTACCTTATATACTTTAAATAATTCTCAATTTGGGGGAAATAACCTTTATATTTTCATAAGGCACAACGGTTACTCGATTCTAATTACTTCACCATATCATAGATTCATAAAACTAGAAATCTTTCAACAATTAAAAAAAACACTCAACAATGGACTAAAATGTGTATTTGAAGGAGCATAGTCTAAAATATTTTTCATAGTTCTGAGTACTAGAACCGGTTACATATAAAAACGAGGAAGTCATTCTGTTCTTATAATACCTATGTGGCAGATTGAAAGCAGTGAAATATTAACTCCTTTCAGTCACACAAAGTTGTTTGTTTGTTGCTGTTGTTGTTTTTCCGCACGCATCAGTCCTATCTGATGACAGCACCAATCTTTTGGTCGTTCCGTATTTCCTAGAAGCACAGTGCTTTACTGAGCCAGAAGAGGCCATGGTTACTGATAGTTTAGCATATGTTCCCTTTGCAAGGGAATCTATGTGAAGGTAAGGAAGCAATATCTCCAAAGGGCAAAAGGGTAATGAAAGAACAAGACCTGTAGAATAGAGCCTTGGATAATACTTAACACAGCTGGATCAAAACAAGGGGTCAGGGGTGCCTGGGTGACTAGTCAGTTAAGCATCAGCCTTCAGCCCAGGTCATGATCTCAGGGTCCTGGGACTGAGCCCCACTTCAGGCTCCCTGCTCAGCAGGGAGTCTGCTTCTCCCTCTCCCTCCGCCCCTCATCCCACTCATGTGCACGCTCTCTCTCTCTTTCTCAAATAAATAATTAATTATAAAAAACGAGGGGTCAGTGAAAGAGATGAAGAAGCGAGAAGAAGGAAATCAAGAGAATGTGATGTTATAATTCAAGAAGAGAGATGTTTGAGAATGAGCATGTAATCAACAAAGTCAAGTTGATGTTTTGGATGACAGGCTTACCATATAATTAAATAAGACACAGCCTGCCTTCATAGTGTGATATGCTAAGAAAAGTGATTATATTTGTGAGAGAAAAAGGGTATATTTCATGTTACCTTAAACAAAATACTTAAATTCACTTTCAATATTGGAAGGAATTACTGTGGGAGGAAGGATGTTGAGTGGTGCTTGAAAGGAAAAATTATTTCTCCAAATATATGTATATATGTATACACACACACACACACACACACACACACACACACACATACACAGAATGGAAAATAAGCTGGACACAGAACTAAATAAGTTTTGTCTGTAGATGACAATTTTAATTTCAAACTCCCTTAAAATGGCCCACAAAAGAGGGAAGTATTCTTCAGACTTGAAATATGTGACATATGAACATTTACATTATCTATAACATTATCTATATCCCTTCACTTTTTAAAACAAGAAAGCATTTTTAAAAAGAAAATAAAGAACTTCCAGGGGAGATGGCATAGTAGAAGGATCCTAACCTCACCCTGTCCTAGGGATACAACTATATAATACTCACATCAGTGTAAATAACCAAGAAAAGGATGCAAAGACTGGCAGAACAGGCTCTCCACAGTTAAATGTAGAGAAGAAGCCACATCAAAGATGGTAGGAAGGCCAGAGACATGGATGGGAGCTAAAGGAACCCATGGGATTGTCCACTGTAGGGAGGGAGAGTGCAGTGTGAAGAGAGGAATAAAACAGACCCTCATCCCAGGCATCCCAGGCATGAGGAACTTGCATAAGGAAGATGAATCCCCATAACATCTGGTTTTGAAAACTAGAGGGGTCAAATTTTGCAAGGTTTTATAATCAGAGCACAGGCTGGAGGGGCTGGGATCATTAGGAGAATTCTCCAGGAACAGAGGAGCTGGTGGGCACCATTTCCCTGCCCCACCCTCCAGCCTGGACATATGGACACCTGTGGGAACCAGTGCAGCTCCAACACTCCCTACCTACATTGCTAACAGTGTGCCTCACCCTAGCATTCACCTGTGGACATGCCCCCTCCAGCTAGGCCTTAGTTCGGTCTCCTCCCTTAGCAGAACTGCACAAAACTTGCTAACACCACATGCCCTGCTCCACGCTCTTCTGTGGATCCCCGCCTCCAATTTAGCCTTTCTTGGTCCCTAGTGGCTGCAGGTCCCCTCCTGCAGCACACCTGTGAGGAATTGCAGGCATTATGTACCCTGTCCCTACATTCTCCTGTGAACCTGCCCCCTCCAATATGCCCTTGGCTGGAGCCCATCCAAGGCAATGCCACAAACCTGACAGTGTACAAGCAGCTTAGATAGCATCAGTACCACACACACCAGTCCTACTGTGGCTCAAGCAGTGGGCTGGGGACAGTCAACTGGTCTGATGACAGGCCCCACCCGCCAATTAAAGCTTCTCAGGGAAAGTGCTTCGTAGGTCAGTGCTACTATATCTCAGGCAAATGTCTGGTCTGACTCAACTTAAGACCAAGGTGGCCCAAGGCTGGCTTACTAACAACATAGGAACCAAATCCTGCCCACAATAAGCAAAGGGAGCCACTGCAGAGGACTGGACTGAAGGCAAAAGCAGCTCAGCCACAACAGTAGGGCACACACAATACACATAAGAGATATTCCTGAAGTGCCAGGTTCTGGTGAACAGGGGACCTTGCACTGCAGGGCACTACAGGCCTCTTCACAAGGCCACTACTTTCAAGAACAGAAGACATAGCTGACTTCACATTGAAACATGCAGAGATTTAGATAAAATGAAGACAGAGGGATATGTGCCAAATGAAAGAACAGGACAAAATCATAGCAAGAGAGCTAAATGAAACAGAGATAAATGATATGACTGATAGAGAATTTAAAGTAACGGTCACAAAGATACTCAGTGGACTTGAGAAAAGAGTGGAGGACCTCAGTGAGACCCTTAACAATGAGACAGAAAACATAAAGAAACCAATCAGAGATGAAAAACTCAAAAACTGAAATTAAAAATACACTAGATGGACTAAATAGTAGACTAGAGAAAGCAGAAGAATGGATCAGTGGCCTAGAGGGCAGAGTGATGGAAAGCAAACAAGCTGAACAGGAGAGGGTCCAAATAATAATAGAAAACGAAAATAGACTTGGGGAACTCAGCCACAACATCAAGCATAATAACATTCACATTATAGGGATCCCAGAAAGAGAAGAGAGAGAAAAGTGGCAGAAAACCTATTTGAAGAAATAGCAGCTGAAAACTTCCCAAATCTGGGAAAGGAAACAAACATCCAGATCCAGGAGGCACAGAGATCCTCCAAGAAAATCAACCCAAGGAGGTCTACACCAAGACATATAGTAACTAAAATGGCAAAAAGTGACAAAGAGACTATTTTAAAGATAGCAAGAGAGGGGCACCTGGGTGAGTCAGACAGTTAGGTGTCCAAGTCTTGATTTTGGCTCAGGTCATGATCTCAGGGTTGTGAGATCGAGACCCAAGTCAGGCTCCACACTGGGCATGAGCTTGCTTAGGATTCTCTCACTCTCTCTCTAAAAACAAACAAACAAACAAACAAACAAACAAACAAACAAACAAACACACACAAACAAATAAAGACAGCAAGAGAAAAGAAAACAGTTACATACAAGAGAAACCCATCTGGACTTTTTAGCAGAAACTTCACAGGCCAGAAGAGAATGCCATGATATTCAAAGTGCTGAAAGGAAAAAACCTGTAGCCAAGAATACTCTATCCAGCAAGGTTATCACTCAAAATAGAAGAGATAAAGAATTTCCCAGACAAACAAAAAATAAAAGAATTCAAGACCACTACACCAGTCCTATAAGAAATGTTACAGCAGACTCTTTGAATGGAAAGGAAAGACCATAAGTACGAGCAAGAAAAGTAGGAAACACAAAATCAGTGTAATAAGTTTATCTATAAAAATCAGTCAAGGGATTCACAAAATATAAGGATGTAAAATATGACACTATATACCTAAAACATGGGGTGGGCAAGAGAGGGGTAAAAAATAGGTTAAAACTTAAGCAACCATCAACTTAATATAAAATTCTATATGCAGAAGATCTTATATTACAAATCCAATGATAACCACAAATCAAAAACTACTAATAGATATGCAAAAATAAAGAGAAAGGAATCCAAGTATATTGCTACAGAAAGACAACAAACAATGAGAGAAGAGAGCAGGAGAAGAAAGGAACAGAGAACTACAAAAACAACCATAAAACAAATAACAAAATGGGAATAAATACATACCTATCAATAATTACTCTGAATGTAAATGGACGAAGTGCTCCAATCAAAAGGCAAGGAATGGTTAAAGAAGCAGGACCCATCTATATGCTGACACAAGAGACTTGTTTCAGACCTAAAGATACATGCAGACTGAAAGTGAAGGAATGGGAAAGCATTTATCATGCAAACAGAAGTGAAAAGAAAGCCAGAGCAGCAATACTTACATGGGACAAAATAGACTTTAAAACAAAGATTGTAACAAGAGACAAAGCAGGACATGATAAGAGAAGAATCCAACAAGAAGCTATAACAATTGTAAATAATTATTCACCCAACATGGGTGTACACAAAGCAGCTAATAACAAACATAAAAGAAGTAAACAGTAGTAATAAAATAATACTACGGGACTTTCAACACCCTACTTAAATCAATGGACAGATTATTCCAGCAGAAAATCAACAAGGAAACAGTGGCTTTGAATGGCACATTGGACCAAGTGGATCTAATAGATACAATCAGAACATTCCATCCTAAAATAGCAGAATACACATTCTTTTCAAGTGCACATGGAACATTCTCCAGAATAGATCACACAGACCAGAAAACAAGCCTCAACAAATACAAAAAGACTGAAGTCATATCATGCATCTTTTTGGACCACAACATTGTGAAATCAGAAATCAACCACAAGAAAAAATCTGGAAAGGCCACAAATACATGGAGGTTAAATAACATGCTACTAAACAAAGAATGACTGAACCAAGAAATCAACGAAAAATTAAAAAATACATGGAAACAAATGAAAATGAAAACACAATGGTCCAAAAACTTTGGGATACATCAAAAGCTATTCTAAGAGGGAAGCTTATAGTTATACAAGCCTACCTCAAGAAGCAAGAAAAATATCAAATCAACAACATAACCTTATACATTAAGAAGCTAGAAACAGAAGAACAACAAAACCCAAAACCAGTAGAAGGAAGAAAATAATAAAGATTAGAGCAGAAATAAATAAAGGAGAAAGTGAAAAAACAATAGAACAGATGAGTGAAATGAGGACCCGGTTTTTTGAAAAGATCAACAAGATTGATAGACCTTTAGCAAGACTCATCAAAAAAGAAAAAAGAGAGAGAGAGAGAGAGAGGACTCAAATAAACAAAATAACAAATGAAAGAGGAGAAATAACAAACAACACCACAAAAATACAAAGATTATAAGAGAATATTAAGAAAAATTGCATGCCAACAAATTGAACAACCTATAAGGAATGGATAAATCCCTAGAAACATATAATCTACCAAAAATGAATCAGGAAGAAATAGAAAATTTGAACATACTGATGACCAACAATGAAACTGAATCAGTAATAAAAAATCTCTCAAGAAAACAAAAGTCCAGGACCAGTCAGCTTCATAGGTGAATTCTACCAAACACTGAAAGAAGTTAATACCGATTCTTAACAAACTTTTCCAAAAGATAAGAGGAAGGAAAGCTTCTAAATTCATTCTACAAGGCCACTATTACCCTGTTACCAAAGCCAGATAAACACCTTAGAAAAAAGAGAACTACAAACCAATATCTCTGATGAACACAGATGCACAAATCCTCAAAAATATTAGCAAATCGAATTCAATAATACATTAAAAAATCACTTACTACAATCAAGTGGGATTTATTCCTAGGATGCAAGGATTGTTTAATATTTGCAAATCAATCAATGTGATACGTCACTGTAACAAGAAAAAGGATAAAAACCATATGATCAGGGGCGCCTGGGTGGCACAAGCGGTTAAGCGTCTGCCTTCGGCTCAGGGCGTGATCCTGGGGTTCTGGGATCGAGCCCCACATCAGGCTCCTCCGCTATGAGCCTGCTTCTTCCTCTCCCACTCCCCCTGCTTGTGTTCCCTCTCTCGCTGGCTGTCTCTATCTCTGTCAAATAAATAAATAAAATCTTAAAAAAAAAAAAAACCATATGATCATTTCAATAAATACAGAAAAAGCACTTGACAAAATACAACATCCATTCATGATAAAAAAAAATTCAACAAAGCAGGTTTAGAGGGAACACACCTCAACACAATAAAGGCCATATATGAAAAATCCACAGCTGACATCATACTCAATGGTGAGGAAGTAACAGCTATTCCCCAAAGGTCAGGAACAGGACAGGGCTGTCCACTCTCACCACTTTTATTCAACATAGTACTAGAATTCCTAGACACAGCAATCAGGCAAGAAAAAGACATTGAAGCATCCAAATCAGTAAGAACTTTCACTACTTGCAGATAATATGATATTATATAGAGAAAACCCTAAAGACTCCACCAAAATTTACTGGAATTGGTAAATAAATTCAGGAAGGTTGCAGGATACAAAATCAATATACAGAAATCTGTTGCATTTCCTTACACTAATAGTGGAGTACAAGAAAGAGAACGTAAGAAAAACACTCTCACTTACAATTGCACCAAAAATAATAAAATACCTAAAAATAACCTTAATCAAGGAGGTGGAAGACCTATACTCTGAAAACTATGAAATGTTGATGACAGAAATTGAAGACAACATAAACAAATGGGAATATATTCCATGTTCATGGATCAGAAGAACAAATATTGTTACAATGCCCATACTACCCAAAGCAATCTACAGATTTAATGCAATCCCTTTCAAAATACCAACAGCATTTTCCACAGAACTAGAACAAATAATCCTTACATTTGTATGGAAACACAAAAGACCTGAATAGCCACAGCAATCTTGAAAAAGAAGAACAAAACTGGAGGTATTATAATCCCAGATTTCAAGATACGCTACAAAACTATAGTAATCAAAACAGTATAGTACTGGCACAAAAATAGACACAGATCATTAGAACAGAACAGAGCCCAGAAATAAACCAATGATTATACGGTCAATTAATGTTTGACAAAGGAGGCAAGAATATGCCACTGGAAAAAGTCTTTTCAACAAATAGTATTGGGAAAACCGGACAGCTACATGCAAAAGAAGGAAACTGGATCATTTTCTTGCACTACACACAAAAATAAACTCAAAAAGGATTAAAAACCTAAATGGGAGACTCGAAATCTTAAAAATCCTAGAAGAGAGCACAGATAGTAATTTCTCTGCCATCGGCTGTAGCAACATTTTTCTAGATATGTTTCATGAGACAAGGGAAACAAAAGCAAAAACAAAACCACTGGGTCTACATCAAAATAAAAGCTTCTGCACAGCAAAGGAAACCATCGACAAAACTAAAAGACAGCCCACTGGTTGGGAGAAAATATTTGCAAATGACATATCTGATAAAGGGTTGGTATCCAAACTATATAAAAAACTTACGCACTCAACACCAAAAAAAAAAAAAAAAAAAAAGAATCCCAATTAAAAAATGGGCAGAATACATGAACAAGTATCTCTCCAAAGAAGACATACAGATCCCAGCAGACACACGAAAAGATGTTCAACATCCTTCATCACTGGGGAAATGCAAATCAAAAGCACCATGAGATATCACCTCACACATGTTAGAATGGCTAAAATAAAAATGACAAATGCTGGTGAGGATGTGGAGAAAAAGTAACTCTCATGCACTGTTGGCAGAAATGCAAACTGGTGCAGCTATAGTGGAAAACAGTATGGAGGTTCCTCAAAAAATTAGAAATACAAGGGGCACCTGGGGGGCTCAACTAGTTAAGCCTCCTACTGTTGATTTCAGCTCAGTTCATGATCTTGGGGTTATGAGACAGCCCTGAGTTGGGCTCTGCACTGGGCATGAAGCCTCTCAGGATTCTCTCTCTCCCTCTCCCTCTAACTCTCACCCTCTGCTCACAACCACTTGCATGCATGCTCTCTTTATCTCTTTAAAAAAAAATTAGATGGGGCGCCTGGGTGGCTCAGTTGATTGAGCATCTGCCTTCGGTTCAGGTCATACTCTCAGGGTCCTGGGATCAAGTCCCGCGTCAGGCTCTCTGCTCAGCGGGGAGTCTGCTTCTCCCTCTCACTCTCCCTCTGTGCTCTCCCACTCTCTCTCTCTCTATCAAATAAATAAGTAAAATCTTAAAAAAAAAAAATAGAAATACTATGCTATTCAGGAATTCCACTACTGGGAATTTACCCAAAGAAAATGAAAACCCTAAATTGCAAAGATAAATGCACCCTAATGTTTATGGCAGCATTATTTAAAATAACCAAATTATGAAAGCAACCAAGTGCCCACCGATAGATGAATGGATAAAGATGTGATACACACACACACACACACACACACACACACACACAGGAATATACTCAGCCATAAAACAGAATGAAATCATGCCATTTGCAACAGTATGGATGGATCTAGGAGATAATGCTAAGTGAAATAAATCAGAGAAAGACAAATACCATATGATTTCACTCAAACATAGAATTAAAAGAAAAGAAAACAAACAAAGAAACAAAGAAAAAAAAAAAACCAGACTCTTAACTATATAGACAAACTGATGGTTACTAGAGGGAGGTAGGCAGGGGGATGGTTGAAATAGGTGAAGGGGATTAAGAGTACAGTTATTATGATGAGCAATTTGTAAGGTATAGAATTGTTGAGTCACTGTATTATACACTTGAAACTAATATAACACTGTATGTTAACTAATCTGGAATTAAAATTTAAAGAGAGAAAGAGAGCGAGTGAGAAAGAGAGGAAGAAAGGAAGGAGAAAAGCTGTTATTGCTTTTTTTTTTTTAATGGAATAACTCACTACCAAACTGTAATTTGTGTTTCTCAGATTTTTTTAAAATTTATTTATTTATTTATTTATTTATTTATTTATTTATTTATTTGGAGAGAGCATGAGCAGAGGGGAGGGGCAGAGGGAGAGGGAGAAGCACTCTCCACTGAGCTGGGAGCCCGATGCAGGACTTGATCCCAGGACCCGGGATCATGACCTCAGCCAAAGGCAGATGCTTAACTGACTGAGCCACCCAGGTGCCCTCTCAGATTTTTCTATTGTTCCTGTAGTTCACCAGCTCCACTCTACCCAGGACAGGAAGTGTGTTTTCCTAATGTAGTATATTGTACCAAGAAGACTGCTGTTGTTCAGTGAATATAAAACAATAATTACAGCAAAAATAATTCTGGCACCCTAAATGAGGCTGATACATGGCAATGGAAATATATAAAGGGAAGAATAAAATAAAAGCACTTATAGTACCTTTTGTTTATTGCTATCAGACATCTATGTTACTTTATTAAATCTCATGATGTCTTTTAAAGGTTCTGTTATTTAAAAACCAAAGGTTCTGTTATTTTCATCTATAATTTGCAGGAAGTAACTGAAGCACAGAAGGGCTTTTTGTTTCCTAGTTGAATGGCAAATTAGATGAAAATCCAATATCCACAACTTACTAGCTCCCAAAAACATATTAACTTCATGCCTTACTAGCTATTTACACATATATATGTGAGATCTTTCTTTCAAATAAAAAAGGAAATATAACCAAGAGAAAACAAAATATTTTGTTTTTAAAGAGCTATAAATTTCAATTAAAAATCTTTAACTAAAATACCTTGGTGTATCTGTTAACTAGTGTAAAAAAAAGTAAAGAAAAATTTAGTAGTCTAAGAATTAGAACAGGGGATAAAATAATCCTGGGATGAGTCCAGTACCTTTTGTTTATCCATGGGTGGATTATCTGCTTTGTGAATTATTCATGACTAATTTTGAATCTTAGAGCTGTATTGCCCCACTGCCTGGTTAGCTCCAAGGCCCTTTCCTCCCACCACCCAGCTGGTGTGTGCTCAGGGAAGACAAACTCTTTTTAATATGAATCCAAGCAAAACACAATTAGGAAAGCAAATGTGCTAGAAAAATAATAATATCATGGATTACAAAGCCAAATATGAAAGATTTGAATGTTGCCTACCCTTTTGAAGTATCCAACTACTGTTTCCATGTGATACTTAGGTAACTGAGTTGGGCCAGTCATACCACAAAGAGACCTTTCCTCTATAAGAGAGGTCCCATTGGTTTGATTTGGTTGCAATAATTGAATTGCAGAGTGTGACCATATCATAGCAGTAGCTACAAGCCTGATTCCTTTCCAGTGACCATAGGTTCTCCCAGAAGAAATGGGACTTTCTACCAGGAAGAACCATAGCCATAATTTAAGCCACATTTCTCTCCCCTGCTAAAAATACCCAGAGCTAAAAAGGACCTCATGCCTACATCTGAAAGACTGCACAGTTCCCAACCACCTCACAGTCCATCTTGGCAAAACACACACACACACACACACACACACACACACTCCTCAGAACTTTTGACACCAAAAAGATTTCACTATAGATTTTGTGACTTGAGTAGGTTAGCTAGTACACATAAATATTATCATTTTTAATCAAATTCTGTCATTTACATGGATGTTTACCTATTTTTGAATGATAGAAAGCTTTTAGCAGAGTTGTATCCAAATGATTTACTCCCTCAAAAATTAATGACTTCCATGTATAGGTACAAAGATAAAGTATAAATTTCCATAAAGTTTTCATTATGCAAGAGGACCAATACATAAAATGCTTTTTAAAAATTAGAAAAATAATACATGCTTATTGCTAAAACCTAAATTCTAAACTCTATTATAATTTGATTAATCACTAAATTCACCAAATTATTTCTCCAAATAAATTGACTCAGATGAAAATACTTAAAACATCCATTGATAATTTTAGAATATATTTAAATAAGTAATCACTCCTTATATTACGACCTTTCTTTTGCAAACAAGGTTTGCAATACTACTTAGTGTTCATATTTAAGTTAATGTTTATTAACAAATTATCATTTGCTGTTATAAGTAGGGTTTCATTAAATGACTCTCATAATGTAAGGGATTTGAATTAAAGCATGTACTGTACTTCTGTATGTATTTTCTTTCTTCTTTTGCAATAACATGCCTAAAGATTAGCATAATTTATTTTTGAAAAATTAATGCTCTTCTTCAGAGTAATAATTATTCTCATTTTGACCTATTGAACTAGCTTCATATTTACAAAAAATAATTAAGTGTTGATCAGAATGTGGCATCTTCTGAGGCTTTCTAATCACCAGCTCTACCAATCCAGGGCATTTCTTTGCTGACCCAACATAAATATACTTAACTAATGAGTTATGGACCTTTAAGAGTCTTCTCTTTCTGCACTAAATTCTCCTAAGAATGATTTCAAATATTTTTTCTTCATTTCATAGATTCACTTTCTTCTTATTCTATCTTAATTTTTGATTTTGCTGGTTGCTCAAGGGAGCTGATATGGTATTTTTTAAAAAATTCAAATTAACAGCAAGAAGTTGTAACAAAACTCCAACAAGGTTACCTAGGTGTGCCCACTTCATTTACATTAATTAGGAAACTTCTGTCCCCATTGTAATTTTCTAACAGGAAATGTTTCTTTATGATGCTCTGCAAAATTTCATGTCATTTTTAATAGTTTTGAAGCACAGAACATAAAAAATGGAAAGGACCAAATATATCATCAAATTTAACCCCATCTTATTTATAGTTACATAGATATGTTGATCAAGGCCCAGAGAAGTAAAGAAATATTCATAAGTCACACAGCTAGCTAGTACCCAATGATATTCTATTTTTATGTAGTTCAAAAAATATATTTCCTATAGTTGTTAATCAATTTTAAATTAGTTGTATATATACACACACACACATACATTCATGAATTTTATTAATTTTGCTAACTAAAAATTACTGTTATCTTAATGTAATGTTGTATCCTGGATGTGATCCTAGAACAAAAAGAGGAAATTATTGGCAAAACAGGTGAAATCTGAATAAAGTCTAGAGGTTAGGTAATAGTAATGTACCAATGTTCATTTCCTAGTTTTGGCAACTGTACAATGGTAATGTAAGATGTTACAATGAGAGGTATTAAAAACAAGACATAAGGCTCAAAATGGAGTTGCTTTTGCTAAGTTCACATCACCAAACTAAGGCTTACAATTTTGAATCTCTCAGAAATGGAATCTTAATAATAATCTGATGATAAGGAATCATCTGATCAATATTAGTTAGATCATCTACCTGACAGATGCCCCCCCATCCCCTAAAGGAATGTAACTTTGCAGTAAACAACTTGCTTTTTTTGTCTATATAACTTGCTTGCTCCCACTTCCTCATGCCTATAAAAGTCTTTCATTTTGTACAGCTTTTCAGAACTCCTTTTCATCTGCTACATTGGATGCTGACTGATTCTAACAGATTTTTGCTCAAATAAATTCTTAAAATTGTTAATATGCCTCAGTTTATCTTTTAACAGAAGAAACGGAGTGAAGAGTATATAGGAACTCTGTACTATTTTTGTAACTTCTCTGGAAAACTAAAATTATTCCAATAATTATTTTATATAATTTTATATTAAATAGTTATTTATGATAATTCAGAATTACAAATAAGGCCTTTTATCTTAGACACTTAAAAAAAAGAATAAGGTGGGGCCACTTGGGTGGCTTGCTTGGTTAAGCATCCGACTCTTGGTTTCGGCTCAGGTCGTGATCTCGGGGTCCTGGGATCGAGCCCCACATCGGGCTCTCAGCAGAGTCTGCTTGAAATTCTTTCTCCCCCTCCCGCTCATTCTCTTGCTCTCTCTCTAAAATAAATAAATAAATCTTAATTTTTTTTAATTTTAAAAGGATTTTAAAAAGAATAAAGATTCAGATTTTCTTTATGCACAAACCACCCTTTTATTATAGGTTGCAATTCCATTTGGGGCCTTATGGATGTCATAAACTGGGTTCCTCTGACTCAGACTCTTGAGTCAGAGACTTACCTACAAGAGATTTACTGGAGAGAGTTCCGAAGAACAATACCCATTAGGTAGCAAGGGAAGAAGGACTGGCAGAGGGAAGAATAAAAATACAATGGAGTTGTAACAGAGGCCTCAGCAGATCCAATGGGAAGCTCTTGAGATGGGATAGCTGTTCAAAGATGTTTCAAAAGGGTCAAGACCTTTGTATTCACCATTGGAAGTGGGCTACCTTGAGAAGGGGGTACATTTTGGGTAGGCAGTGCACTTTTGTCAGCTGTAATTCCTAGAAAGGGACTCAACTGTGATCTCTTGTCAGAGAACACCTTTGGCAGCTGGAAAAATGAACACATTGGTCCTGAAAAGGGGAGCTGGTCGCTGTGTCACAGCAGCCACTAAAATGAAGCCAACTGTTCTGTACAATCATTGGTCACCAAATGAATGTGAAATTAGGCAAGGAGGAAATTTTGCTAGGCACAGGCAGTTAAAGCCAGGTGAATTTTGCTTAAATTGTTCTTGTTCCAAGTACTTTTTCTCTTGAGTTTTTCATGTTTGTACCTGCAATTATTTATACATTTTACAACATCTATCCCAAGATGTCAGCTATTGGAACTGGAAAGGAAATTAAGAATAAGTCAAAAATCAACTCTTTTGGATCTTTAAGAGATATGATTTTAGATGTGAGAAATATGTAAAGATAGTCCACTGAGTTTTCCTATCCAAGGGTATAAATCCTCACCCCACTCCTATCTTCTACTTTTGTCCCAGTGAAGATATCTTAATTTTCATTAGATATGGCTAAGTTATGTTATGGTAACAAACTAATCCCCAAATGTCAGAGGTTTAACACATCAAATCTTACATGTCCAATATGGGTCAGCAAGGGTACACAGAAGACTGTCACCCTGTAGTGGCTCCATCTGGAACACACAGATTCTAGGATCACTGCTGAAGAAGTAGAGAAGAATGGGAAAAACATACCTGTTCTTAAATGATTGGAATCAGAATGACATTTTGGCTAACAGTTCATTGTCTAAATCTTGCCACATGGTTCCAACCTAACTGCAAAGCAAACTGGGAAATGTAGAGGAATGCATGGAATACTAGCAGGCTTTGCCAAAACTGGCTAGTGAACCTTCTGGAATATTCTTATACATAGCTCCAACCCAATAAAAAAAGACTCGATTTATATGTCATTCTCCTTTACTTCATTACTGGCTGGAGTTTTATCCATCAGTATCATCTTCTCTGAGCAAAGAATAAGGTCAGTCTTTGTGCCACACATATTTTTATATCAGCTATATTGGTTAGTGAAGCAACAACTTGAACATTCAGACAGTTAACATTTTTAGGAACACACATAAAAGTGCTTTGAAGAGTTGCATAATCATGGGAAGACAACTTTCATTTAAAATATCTTTTGAATTTGTTAGGGAAATTATCTTGATAATTCGAAACTCCTGGGCTTAAAATATGTAGGCAGGGACAATTTATATGCTGGTTGTTTTATAAGGAGCCACAATGTATTAGGACAAATAGGATGTACCAAAGTTGTCGGCAAATATCCAAAGAGGACATTAGTAAACAGCACCAGAGGGGGAGACTTTAGTACAAAGGCATGTATTTCCTTACCATATGGTCCTAGTTTTTCAGTTGAAATGTTTTCCCTTCTGAAAAAAAAATTGCTTCTCTTCCCTGCTAATGGTACAGAAGACTGGTTTTATAAATTAGAATTACCATTTGTCATGAATACTGGCATATAAGCCTTTTTATTACAGATGGATAAAGTACCGGCTGAACACCTGGGCCCTGGACTCAGACTGCCTGGGTGCAGTTCTTGGCTCTGTCACTTACTATGTCCCTGGGTAATCAATTAACCTCTCTGTGGCTCAGTTTGTTTATCTGTAAAATGGCCATACTACTATTATCTACCTAACAGGGTTATCTTGGAACAAAAGAGTTACTATTTTTAAAATGTTTAGTACAGTGCCTGCCACATAGTAAATTCTGTGGTTACCACTACTGCTCAGCCACTTATAAATGGTTTTATAAGAGAGGAAGACTTTACAATGGAGAAGTGAAGTCTAACATAAAACTTATAAAATAATGGTGCCAATATAACTTCTTTTATCAAATAAGCCAAAATAAGTTTTGTCAATATTATTCATTCTCTTCTTTTCCTGATCCACAGTTTTTCTTTTCTAGTTCTAAGGGAAAATATGCTAGCATGTTCTGTTTTTTAACTAACGTATTTTCTCATGTAATAGTTCAAGGAAGCAATTAAGGAATAAAAAAGGACAAGAAGATCTCTGTTTTTCACATAGTGAATTCTACACGGCCCTGCTCTACTCCCGCCCACTGTTCCACAGCAATACAGTGGTGGATACTCGGGCTGGAAAGACAAAGCCTCATGAAAGGAAGGGTACAGACAAAAAAATTGAAGGATGTGGAGAATTTCAGGCTCAGAGACTCTTTGTAGTCAATGGGAAATGCAGGGTGGGAATTAAAGCTACGAAAGGGTCTCCCACGCCCTACAATATGTATCCTTTTTTAGCAGGGAAAGGAAGACATGTGATCAAAGCAGTTATAGGTTTATAGTCTTCCAGATGAACTTACATTTCACTGGTAGCCATGAATAGGACTTCTCTTGGTCCTACCAATGTATAAGATAGAGAGTCCCACCTCCAATTGCTTCAGGGCACTGCCAAGAGCTTGGCACCTGAAAGCCATAAGCATCCTAACTCCAGAACACACATGCTATACGTTGAATTGTGTCCCCTTAAAATTCGTATGTTGAAGCCCTAGTACATTGCAAGTAACTTTATTTAAAGATAGGCCCTTTAAAGAGGCAGTTAAGTTAAACTGATCCCATTAGGGTGGACCTTAATCTAATCTGACTGGTGTCTTTATAAGAAGAAATTTGGACACATAAAGAAACACCAGGATGCTTGTGCACAGAAGAAAAACCATGTGAGGACACAATGAGAAGACTGCCACCTGCAGCCAAAGAGAAAGGCCTCAGAAGATATGAAAACTTGCTCTTGATCATCCAGCCTCCAGTAATGCAAGAAAATATATTCTGTTGTTTAAGCCACCCCCTCTGTGGTATTTTGTCATGGCATTCCTCATACACGAATACAACATATTTTTGGATTCAGTAAAGCCAACCTATTTGCTTCCTAGCCACTCTCTGCCAGACAATCTTATAATATGTAATGTGCTTTGTCTCACTCGCCATCAGTACTTCTGTTGGAGAAAATAAACTAAGTGAAGAGTTATATACTACTGGTTCACGTCAGGAAAAATATTCTCACTCTGAAACTTTGGAGTGATGATAAACAGTTACATTTATGTTATTTAAACTCTATCATACATTTATCCATAATAATTTTTAAATTTGGAAGAAGTGAAGTTGAAATTGTATTTAAATTATCATTCTTTGCCCCCTCTATTGTACTCCCCCGAGCTAAGTTTATTAATATCAAAGATTTCTATTCATTCTATGTAAATTTACTAAAGTCTGTTAAATCTCCTGATTGCTGACATTTTAGAGTTTTATACACTTTTTGTCTCTCTTTTGACAAATCACACACACATCTTCAGGGACTCTTATTACAGAGCTAAGTACATTGTCTGACAAAAGCTGAAGAATTTTAATAGATAAATGACAAATTTTAACAAAGAGCTCTACTGAGTTAATTTCTAAAATCGTTTACTGTATGTATAGAAAACTGGCAGAAGTAATTTGATGAAGTGCAAGTTTTCTATACATAATAAAAGGAAAGAAAATTATTAGTAGATTATTCGATAAGATCCATCTATTTGATGGATAACCACAAAAATAATCTACCGATACAAATACGTCTTCTTGCTTTCTTATTAGGTTCCTTTTCCCCTAGACTAAAAAAAATAATGTCACAGTTATTAATATCTATCATTTCCATCATTTAGATTGCTTCCTTAGTAGGATTGAGAATGAATCCAGAAAGGTCAAGTTCAAATGAGAAAAGAAGCACAGTTCTACTACTGCAAAATCATGACATCCTAGACTTTAAAGACAAGAAAGCTTTATAATTTAAATATATACCTCTGGGTAGTTACACTTTCTATTGAATACTTAGTTTACATTGTGTGTGTGTGTGTGTGTGTGTGTGTGTGTGTGTGTGTGTGTTGTGAAGAAATGTGCTTGATGGGATCACTGCATGATCTATTCTCTGCAGGTGCTAGGCAAGGTCAGAGAGAATCATCATCACAAAGTGAAGTGATTTTCTTCTTTACAAGCTCCTGATGTAAACAGACTGATGAACACAACAAGATCCTTACTCACTCACATGATATCATACACAATCACAGCTAAATGTTTCTGTCTGTCAAAGCCTGGAGAGTCACTACCAGATTGTTGCCTGATTAGAATATAACCCCAAATGGTATTTCCTTGGTTTTAGGTAGTAAATGCTTATTTTGCAAGATTTCTGAGCTCTGCAATGAAAGGTCAAAGGTAGTGAGTGCTGAGGCAAGGTGAGAGTTTAGCCAGCTCAGAAAATGAGCAGGCTGTGTGCATAATCGAACAGCAAAATTACTGAACATTTGTTGACTGAAGAGCAAAAAATAAGTAAATAAAAGACGTTTATTATTTTAAGATCGGAAGTTACAAAGCACATTTTTTGGAAAGAGAAGTTTTGTAAGCATGTGGCACTTAATCTTTGTTCATAATTTATGCTCATGTTCAAGATTTTTAACAGACTCCAATTTTACTGCTACATTTATTGCCAGTTAAGCAGCAGCTTTTAGGATATGGAGGCCCCACTAAAAATTCACCTTCTGAGTTTTCTACCCAAGACATTTCAGTCAGAATCTGGACCCAATCTGCCACATCATAGCTAGCAGCAAGCGAGGAGGACTCAAAGATCTTGCTGGTATAAACATACTCCTCAAGGGAACAGCCAAATAGTTTGGAAGATTGAATTTCTTCTTTTAAGAAAAAAAAAAAATCCCTGGGTAAGGAAGGTTCCAGAATACCTTCAAAAAGCTTTATATACTTTCCGGGAATGTTAAGTAATTATTTTTACTTAAAAATGGAAGTATGAAAGGATACAATGTGTAAAATTTACAAATAAGGCAGATCAGAAGGGAATGAGAGATAGTTTCCTATCATTTAGTATAGTATTTTCTTCTAATAATTAGATCCTAATCCTGTGCAATGTCTTAGTATGTTTAAGAACTATGAACAGTAGGGCAGACTCTTGTTTTTAAGACCTTGTGGAAAATAAGAGGGAAAATTGTAGCAGCTGAGTTATAGTCCACTCTGAACATATGCCAAGTCTCGGTTTTGGTGTTAATATCACTGTCTAACTAAACACTGAAATATAGGCAAGTGAAAGATAAAGTACAGTGATACACATCATATGTGAATATGGATTAAAGCACCATATATCTTATTTGCTATTAAAAAAATAGGCGAGCAATATTTTTTCTCTTGTATTCTCACTGCCAAAGAATGTATCCAACATACTTGTAACTAATGAATCACTGAACACTACATCAAAAACTAATAGGAAGATCAGTAGAAGAAAGGGAAGAATGAAGGGGGGGTAAACAGAAGGGAGAATGAACCATGAGAGACTATGGACTCTGGGAAACGAACTGAGGGCTTCAGAGGGGAGGGGGCTGGAGGAATGGGATAGGCCGGTGATGGGTATTAAGGAGGGCACGTATTGCATGGTGCACTGGGTGTTATACGTAAGTAATGAATCACGGAACATTACATCAAAAACTAGGGATGTACTGTATGGTGACTAACATAACATAATAAAAAATTATTATAAAAAAATAAAAAAAACTAATGATGTACTGTATGGTGGCTAACTTAACATAATTTAAAAAAAGAACATCACATTATCATATCATAATGTATGGTTACAACAGAAATGGTATTTTTTTAAAAGTTTTTCAATGGTAGCCTTCTCAGTTCATAGATTTTCACCTAATAGCAAGCTGCATCAGTTTCCCAGAGTCAAAGAGCAGTTTTCAGTAGTCTGAACTTTTGATTGATCTGAGCCATGTTTAGCTTTAATCTATCCTTGCACATGACTAAGGGAAGAGATGTTCTATCAGATTCTGTCCTTATAGCTTTGAGTCTTTCTCTGTGTGCATCTAGAGTAGGAAAAGTTTTCAAATCCAAGTAGGGTCAGGATTTAACCCTTATTTGGATTTCATTGTGACTGACTGAGGGAGGACATGCAACCTCCACAAAAGAATGGGCCAAGCCCTAGCAGAAAATAGAGGATTTAGGTGAGGTTGTGACTCTTGGCTTGAGCAAATAGAGAGTTAATGGCTTGGAAACAGATTTCAACTTACTCTGGTATGAAACTCAGGGCTGAGTCATTGATGACCCAGAGCTGACAGCTCCAAACAAGGATGGGTTGGGAGCAGGGCAGAAAAGGAAGTTGATGCTGTGTGGAGAACAACAGCAGGAGCTTGATGCAGGGCTGGAAGAGATAGACAGAGTGTGTTGTGAGCTGGGGAAGAGCAGATGGGGTGTGACTGTCAGCCTACTGGCTAATTAGAAAATACTGGTTTGTTAAACCCGTGCCCTAAGAGAAAAGTCCTTAATGTGTACAATCTGATAGAAAGGACAATCGATTAATTTTTTTCATATGAACACTTTCTGAATTCTTCCATAATGCCACTTTTATTTATTGACTGTATGTTTCTATGCCTTGAAATGATAAGAAAAGTCATTTCCTCTAAACAAGGAAAATCTTTCCAGAAAATTTTCAAAATAAATTACCAATTAGAATTTTGAATGAGGTATAATGCCTCAAAATATTACACAAGTGTAATATTGTTTAATATTATATTAAACAAATATAATTAAGAATGACATCTTACTTGATATTGACCTGAAAATTACCTTGGTTCATTCAGAAACAATAGTTTATAAGTTAGGAATAAACCATCAAAATGGGAAAATGGGTCCATCAAATCACTTTGATTACATTATACATTATCTTCCTAATAAATCAGAACATAACTCATCGTACATCGAATGTACAACTCGAATTTCAATCAGGCCCTACTTTAGGTTCCTGGACCAAATTCCAATGTGTGTGTGTGTGTGTGCATGTGTGTGTGTGTGTGTGCGTGTGTGTGTGGTAGGGGGTACTTCCCACACAACATCAAGCAATTCTTTGACACCAGCTAGGTGTTGAGAATTCAATTCCACTCTGACACTATCTACTTAGAGATAGTGTCAGATTCCACAGTTTGAGGGCTCAGTCCCACAAGACTGCCCCCACCTTTAGACACCCCAGTCACAAGCCCAGACTACTACCTGTGCTTCTGACCAAAGATCTACAAATTGGAGGTTCCAGTGACAGCCTCCAGCTCAAGATGCCAAACACAAGCCCAGGTTGTTACCTGTGCTTCTGACCAAATGGCTGGGTTCCAACTTACCCCTCTCTGGGGAGGGGGGTCACTTGCTAGAGTGGCTCACAAAACACAAGAACACAGAAAAACATATTACTTACTAGATCACCAGTTTATGTAAAAAAATATAATTAAGGAACAGCCAGATGGAAGAGTTACACAGGTCAAGATATGGGGAAGGGATGCAGAGTTTCCATACATACCCTCTCTAGGTATGCCCCTCTCCCCACATCTCCAAGTGCTGACTAACCCAGAAACTCTCTGAATCCTCTCCTTTGGGTTTTTATGGATGTTTCATAACATAGTCACGATTGATTAAATCATTGGCCATTGGTGATTAATCTCCATCTCCAGCCCTTCCTCCTCCCAAGAAGCTGGGGAGTGGGATGGAAAGTTCCAACTCTCTGTTCATAAGGTTAGTTCTTTGGGTAACTAGACCCCAACTTTAGGTATTTCTAAGTCACCTCATTCACATACAAAAGACACATTTATTACTCTCAGGAAATTCCAAAGGTTTTAGTTCTGTACCAGAAACAGGGACAAAGACCAAATATATATTTCTTATTATATATCAGACCCCCTACCAGCAGCATAATTCCATCTGCTTTATAGAACCCATAGTTTAATGTTGACAGATTTGGGATCACATGCACCATGGGTGCACTAAAGCATTGCTTGGTGATTCACTTGTCACTCTTTGGAAAGGTAGACCATATTTAACAAATCACTCTTGCCTGATTTACTTATTATTATTATTATTATTATTATTATTATTATTATTGGTGGTGGTGGTGGTGGTGGTTGTAGTAGTAGTAATAGAACTATTGCTTGAATGGCCAAAGGTTGACTTGTTTTTTGTTTTGTTTTGTTTTTACAGCTTCTTAAATAGAAGAGTTATAGCTAAACAAGAGGTCTTCATTCTGTTCTTTCCATGGAAATAATTCACTGACTTGAATACTTGTATTACCAAGACAGGAATATCTTCTAGATAACTATAAAATGTCTAATCATTGCAACCCTGTCCATTTTGGATCAGAAGTGAAAGGCATCTTATTAACTCCTCTTAGGCTATATTAGATATATTTTAAATTTACTTGTAATGTTGTCAATTATATTTTTTTGCAGAGGTGTCTTAAGGCAGTAGTTTTCTGAAAATAATTTATTAAGAAGATACTGAACATTAGGAAATGAAAATATTTTTTCTCTTAAGGGCAACAAATCCAAAACAGCAGCCTAAAACTACTGGCATAGTCTAACAGGTAATGATGTTACCTGATCTCTGAAACTGAAAAGTTAGTTCTGGGGAGAAATTGCTAATGTCCAACAACTTTTCTCTCTCATTTTTAATTGCAATGGAAGAGAATGAGATGAACCAGGAATTCAGGGTCTGACAAAATGGCAGACATAAAAGAAGCTCAAACTCATGATAAAAATATGAAAAATGTCTAGATAGAAGAAATCTCAGATTATTTGGATCAAGTTCTGCTTTTTATTAATAAGGAAACTAAGACTCCAATCTTGTTTTTTTAATCACTTCTTTACTTCCAATCTTTCCTCAGTCTCTCCAGTCAGGCTTCTTTCCATACTATTCCCCTGAAACCTTGTCCAGGAAGGACATCACTGACACCTATCATTTGCCAAATCTGATGATCTGTTCTCAGCCCTCCTCATACTTGATCTCTTTGCAGAATGTGACAGAGTTGCCCACTGCCTCATTACTGGCATACTCTCCTCACTTATGAGACACCACACTGGCTTTGTCCTCCTTCCGTACTGATTCTTCTCCATTTCCTTTGCAGGCTCCTCTTCCTTATGTTAGAGAACCCTGACTCAGTACTTGGTATTCTCTTTGCTATTTATAACCACTCTATAATCTCTTCTAGCCCCATGACCTTGAATATATATGTAAATGCTGATGACATCTAAATCTTTTCCACCAGTACAGACTTCTCCCCTGGAACCTAGATTTTTAGCATTAGCATTCCTTTTCTGTTGTCTAATACACGTCTAATACATGTCACACACTTAATCTAAGTTGGAACTGTTTTTTTCACCTCTCCTCACCCTCTCTAGCATTCCTCATCCTAGCAAATAATGCTGGTATTCACCTATTTGCTCAGACCAGAATCTTTGGAGTCATTTAAGGATCTCAACCAATTTTCAATCTCTCCTCTACAGAGAAATTATTGATGGTTTCTCATCCCATTCATGATAAAAGTCAAACCCACTGCCATGGCTTATGAAACCCTGTGTGCTCTGGCCCTGGCCTAATTTTCTACCATGATTTTCATTTCTTCTCTGCTTAGTTCTCACTCTTGCTTTAATACTAGCCACCGAATTTATTTTTACTTCAGTTTCTTTGTATTTGCTCTTCTCTCTTTCCTGAAAATTCTTCCTAAGATCTTTACATGGTTCCCTGCCCTGCCTAACTTCTTTTACATTTCTGTTCATATTCTAGCTCCTCAGACAGGCCCTCACTGATCACCCAATAAGGAAATTTGTGTCTACCTTCCCCACCAGAGACTGTCAGTATCATTATCCTCCTTTATGTTTCTTAACAGCATTTGAGACTGCTTGAAATATACTGTGTGTTCACTTGTTTATTGTATGTTTCCTGACTGGACTGTATGCTTGAGGGCAAGGTCTTCATTTTGTTCAGCACAATATCCACAGTGTTACAACAGTGTCTTAAACGCAGATTGTTCTCAATAAATATTTGTAGCATAAATGAATGATGAATGAATGAATAAAGTATATTACTTGAATGCTCTACTTGACTCAGGTCAGCAATTAGGTTTGGAAGCACTGGTGTTTCCCATAATGTGGGGAATTTGTGGTCACTGTCCTTGTAATCACTCTTTAGAGGATGGCTCCTAACTTCTGTCACTGCCTCTCCCCGCTCCTCACCTACCCTCTCATACACAGGGTCAGTATAATCCCTGCCTTTCTTAAGCAACTCTCTACTATTACTTCTTTAGATATATAAGCATATGGGACAGTAGAATAAAGCCAGTCTTTTTTAGCTGTGAGTGGTGGTGGCATTACAGGCTAGATGGAAGAACTTTAGCTCAGAACTCTGTAGTCCCTGTCCTACATGATAGATTTTGTTGGCCCACCTACAGAGTGTTTCTCAACTTCTCTGTGCCTGGCCAAAACAAGTATGGCATCTCAGTTTCTGTGAGTTCACCCTCCCTCCTTCCTTTCCAGAGTTTCTGATTTTTTTTGCCACTGCTGCTGCTGCACATTTCTTTAAAAAACTCATAACAGAAAACTGAGTTCCCAAACAAAATCCCATACCATATGTAAAAGAGCATGTCCCTCTCTCAACTGGAGGTGTATTTTGAAATAAGAAAGTAACAGCTCAGCAGTCATTTGCCATAGCTTGCTGAGTAAGCTGGGCTCAGGTTAAAAGGGGGTTATAGGCTGCCAGCCAAAACACTGACAGCATTGCTGAATTCAGAGATTCAGAAACTCTATATGTCCCAAGGATTCTGTGTGGATGCCATTAATTACACTCCATTCTGCTCTATCATTGAGTGTGTCTCAATTCAGTTACCTCACATGGATCAAAACAGATATGAATTTTAATTTTAGAACTTGTTAAATTCTGTTTTAAAAAATATTCAGCACTCACAAAAAGATCACGAAAAAGTAATGCCATCAGACTGAAATGAAATCAGAAAAGGACACGATCACACGTGTTTTGCATCAAATCTCTCATCAATGTGGATGAAAGATGATTTATACAGAGTATGTGGGTCATAATTGAGCCAGTGGTAACTCTTGATGATGTTAGATATGTAGTTATTAGGAGTAATAACAATAAAATTAAAAGAAATCAAAGGGAAATAACTTCAAAAGTATATGCTGTATATGTTACAAAGTGACTAAGCATGGTCAACACTAGAGACTTAAAATTGTTATATTTTGCTTCAATTTTTATACAAAATCTTGCAACTGAGAAGGAGTTCTTGAGGGCTCCTTGATTCCAAGGTTACATTTAGATGAGTCTACGTTATTCATAATAATGATGCTATTCATTGTCATATGTGATTCTGTGAGTAGTAAAGGTTTTTTTTGAAAGCATCCTACTTATTTCTTACAAAATTCTGATGACAAGAATTCTTTAGGTCTCCCTCCCCCCAATAATATACCAATGCAGTAAACTCTGACAGGTTTCAAAGTAAAGTTTCATTCTGTAGGAGCTTTTAAGCTGTCTCCAATCTGAAACTTGGAGACATTTCAATCAGCGTTTACATTTAAAAAATTTGTACATCCTAGGAAAATATTTTGCCTTCATGTATCCAGATATAATGTTATTTCCTATTAGAAACATTTAAAAGGATAATTGAGAACGAAGTTTGCCTTGTGAATCAACACTTACTTTTGTGATCTTTATCTAAGATATTTAAAAAATAAATTAATGCACAATTTGTTATCACTATAATCGAGTAGACAATTTTTTTTCCCACAAGGTTACATCTGTTTACGCTCTTTTATTATCTGTTGAATGGTGCGATATGAAGTCTCTTTATTGCAGTTTAGCTAAAGAAGTACCATGCCTGTGATGGAGCTGTCAATCAGCATTTAGTCATACAGTATCTATTTCTATCCTTGTTCTTCTTAGCACAGAAGGGCTATTATAGTCTACATTACGGCATAGCTACTTTGGATATAGATATCCTTGAGGGGCAGGATTTATTTTGAAAGAAGATACTCAACATAACATGACACATCATTCAGACATCTTTAAAAGTACATAGGCAGGTATTTCAAAGCAAAATATAGCAAAGGCTAATTTTAAACATTTAACATTTTCTGAATGCGTTTCCTTTTTTTCTTACTTTAAGAGCATTGAAAAAGGCCAAATGGGGTCATGTGACTTTTCTGTAATTGAAAATGTCTATTTAAAGCAATCCCTGTGCAAACCTTTGTGGCATTATCACCTATGAAGGGTTAGCTTTTGTAAGATATTACACACGTCAAAATTAACAAGAGAGAACCATTCAAAGCCAAAGAGAAAGAAAAATAGTGCTGAGACGCATTTATAAACACCTGAAAAGTGAAACTTTTCCAGCTGTCCAATAATATATATTTCCAAGTACACTAGCATATATGGAATATGACTAAAAATTAACGAGACTGATTACAAACCACAAACATGAAAATCAGTCATGCAGCTGTATACCACACTGGATGTGCTTCCAGATGTGATGATAAAAATGGATACAACCTTTTAAAGCTTGAGTTTTGGATATGCTGTGCATGTGGCACTCATTAGCTAAGCAAATGGATGTTAATCTTTATGACAGTCGATTGCTGTGCTGCATTCCTACAGAAAGCTTATCAGCTGGTCTGACCCGATCATCAAGACCATCATGACTTAATTTACAGGAGGATTATTTTCCTTCCCCTGCAATTCCATGGATTTAAAATGCACAAGAAAGTTTTTCGAAAGAAATGGCTGAAGCATTTAAACTTTCCTATTCCCCATAGTTCTGCAGTAAATAGGTAATGGCATAAAAAGATTTAGAATCACAGATTCCATTAGGAATTCAGCAAGATTGAATATCTAATTTCTCATGTTCAAGACTGAAAAATTAACCTCATTTTCCCAACTGATTTGATTTCCATTGAATAGCTAAAGATGCTCATATAAGAAACGATTTAGTCTTTTAAAAGAAAAGGCATTTTTAAACCATACCATATAAAAGGTATCTTTAGTGGATAAATGGTTAGAAGAGAAATGTCATGTCATAGCTTAGTTAGAATCAGAAACCTCTCTGGTGTCCCAACAATCCTTACTGCTCTTAGCAAAGTCATACTACCACATTTGCCAACATGCTCGTGGTATTACCATCAGAAAACTTGTTGCTTTGGGCTACCTTGGGCTAATTAAAAAAGGCATGGTAGAATACCAGATCTACCCCTCTGAAACTGAGTGCTTGACATGCTAGACATAATGCAGGAAGAGGCAATTCAAACTTCTCATGTAACTCTGCCAGCACACATCAACCTATTCGACAGCAACTTCTGTTTCTTAGGCAATTTTAGCTGGAGACAACTATTATGCCAATATTTTCTCTCTGTGATGCACTTCATTGTCCCCCAGGGATGGCAAATACCAATAAGCCACACATGTATTCTAATAATAACAGTTAGAAACTGAAGATGGTATCTTCAGAAAAAGACTGAATCATCTCTATTTTTGGTAAAAGCCTAGAGTATCATGAGCATTTAATTAATGAGTTCATGAAAGTAAGTAAATCACTTCCTTCCAGAGTTTTAGGTGCTTTGGGAGTAGATTTAACTCATTCAGTTTAGTACAAAACTATTAATGTTCTGAAATTTATACTATGCTTTTTTGGTGGTCTGGATTAAGAACTTTTCAAAATGTCTGATACTTCCGTGGAAAAAGTCATGATTACTGCCTAGATCACTAAATACTAATGAAAAAATCCTAAATTTCAAAAATAGTAAGGTATTACTTTTTAAATCGATTTATGAAGAAAATTTAACCCCAAATTGTGAAACATTCATTGATTATTTATGGGTAGAGTGGATTATGATAGGCAACACAGAAAAATAAAAGATGAATGAGGCAGACCGTTCTCTCTGAAGAAATGATTATGGCCATCAGGGAAATTCAAATCAAAACCACACTAAGATACCACCTTACGCCAGTTAGAATGGCAAAAATTGACAAGGCAAGAAACAACAATTGCTGGAGAGGATGTGGAGAAAGGGGATCCCTCCTACATTGTTGGTGGGAATGCAAGTTGGTACAGCCACTCTGGAAAACAGTGTGGAGGTCCCTTAAAAAGTGAAAAATTGAGCTACCCTATGATCCAGCCATTGCACTACTGGGTACTTACTCCAAAGATACAGACGTAGTGAAGAGAAGGGCCATATGCACCCCAATGTTCATAGCAGCTTTGTCCACAATAGCTAAATCGTGGAAAGAGCCGAGATGCCCTTCAACAGATGACTGGATAAGAAGCTGTGGTCCATATATACAATGGAATATTACTCAGCTATCAAAAAGAACGATTTCTCAACATTTGCTGCAACATGGACAGCACTGGAGGAGATAATGCTAAGTGAAATAAGTCAAGCAGAGAAAGACAATTATCATATGGTTTATCTCATCTATGGAACATAAGAACTAGGAAGATCAGTAGGGGAAGAAAGGGATAAAGAAAGGGGGGTGGTAATCAGAAGGGGGAATGAAGCATGAGAGACTATGGACTCTGAGAAACAGAGGGCTTCAGAGGGGAGGGGGTGGAGGAATGGGATAGGCTGGTGATGGGTAGTAAGGAGGGCACGTATTGCATGATGCACTGGGTGTTATACGCAACTAATTAATCATCAAACTTTACATCAAAAACCAGGGATGCACTGTATGGTAACTAACATAATATAATAAAAAAAACATTAAAAAAAATGATTATGAGCCGAATGGCCTGTGATACATGGTACAGCGAGAGCCTTGGAGGGCAGAGGCAAGAGGGTTGGACTGCTGATAAAGAGCAGGAAGAAGCAACTTTAGCAACTCTAGCACAGATTCTGCCCAAGTGTATTCTACAGAATATATGATTCAATACTAGATTCTTAAATATAGTACTTTCTACTGCCCTTCGTGTGCTAATATTTATTATGATTCTTCACAACATGCAGCAAGGGTCAAATATTTTTGACCCCTACTTTTTTTTTCTGCAAGGAATATCTCTTGATATGAGTCTTCTATTAAAAAAAAATCACCTTGGGAAATAAAGTTCTACTGATGTTAGTTTGGAGATGAAGAGCTAAAGGCCAGAAAAATAAGTAACTTTGACATTAGATTACATGAGAGATAAACAGATCTAAGCTAGAGTAGGGACACTGGGGGGAAATGATAAAAATTCAAGATGTATTTTCAGGGTAGAATGAATAAATTTTGGTGATTAATTAGAAAGACATTTATATGGCAGTGTTTAGCAGGCAGAGAGAGGTGCAGGGTTGTAAGTGAAATCTGGGAATCACCCACAAAGAAATAAACATATGATGTTGTCAGGGATGATGCAGTCACAGAGTTGGTGAAGGGCAAGAAGAGAAGAGAATTCTAACTTAAGCAGTCTGCCTGCTTAGAAGGCCCAGATACAGTGAAAAGAGCTTTCCTAGTAAACTAAAAAGTAGATAGAGCAAAATAGGCATTTAAGGAAACAATAGGACAATGGGAATTAATTTAAGAGAGAGTTTCAAGGGACAGGTTGGTTAGGGAAAAGGCTAAAAAGATAGGAGTGCAGGAAGTTGGGCATTAACATTGTTGGAACCAGAACCTGGTTGGCAAAGCTTCAAGGAGTGAAAAAGAGACAATAAATACAGACTTTCTTTCCCCCCAGCATGGATGAAATATTCCTGAGGAGAATACTGTTGTCTCTGCTTTTTTTTTCTCTTTTTTTTTTTCAGTTTTTGTTTTGGGGGTATGACTTCACTGAGTTTATAAACTAAGAAAGGGCCTTTTGAGAGGGAGACATTGGGGATAGAGAAGATGTAGATAGCTGTAAGATTCTGATTGAGAACTGATTATAATTCCTATGTTTAGTGAACATAGAAAACATAGAAATTAACAATAATTATTGTATTGGATATTACATGCAATGAAATATAAAAAATAGCTTTGAAAATCAATTTTGTTTATTTATAAGCTAACTAAGCCCCTTTTAATTTCTGGATGTTTTAATGGACAATCAATATAACCTATTCATCCATAATATGAAAATATAATACCTATTGTGTCTAATCACAGCTAATTATTACAAGACAAAAAAGAGATTTTAAAAGCTCCACAGCAGGAGAAAGATAGCAGATCTCATGGAAGATACCACAAACTTCCATTATTTAGTCAATCAGCCATTATTTTTTGAACATTATGTGTAAGTACTCTGCTACATGGTGTGAAAGATACAGTTACAAACAAGATCCATATTCAAAGATCTTATAATTAATATGGTGAGACAAATCATATACATATAAAATGCATCTGGCACTTAGAAGAATGCCAGCCTCTGTGTTCGGGAACATAGCTTTGAATCAACAAGTGGAAAAAACACCCTGCATAGGAAAAATATCTGCCTTGCCCAAGTACTTCACTTCATAAGAAGGAATCTTGGATCTTTATCATTTTAGTATTTATTACTATTTTGCCAAGAAGTCTATGTGAATAGACTTATTTGAATAAATGCATAAAATTTATAATTTAAAAATCTTTATGTATTGACACTTTATTATGAAATTTCTTTATAGCAATACTACTTGCGTTAAACTTCACTTTATTTGATATACATATAGTTAGACCAGTTGTACATTTTTTGATGTTTTCATGGCATGTCTTTTTACTTTTTCTTTTTACTTCTAACTTTTTCACAAACTTATATTTAACATGTGTCTTGTGCAAGCAGCGTATAGGTTTTTTTTTAACCTAGTTATATAATTATATTTTAATTAGAGTATTTAATTCACTTAAATTTAAAATAACTACTGATATATATTTTTAATTTGTTATTTGAGTATAGTTGACACAAAGTTACATTAGTTTCAGGTGTACAACATAGTGATTCAACTTCCCTATATGTTATGTTAAGCTCACTTTAAGTGTAGCTACCATCTATCACCATACAGTGCTATTACAATATCATTGACTATGTTCCTTTTATTTATATTTTATATTTATATTTATAGGCCTTTGATTCCTATGCCTTACTCATTCCATAACTGGAAGTCTGTATCTCCCACTCCCCTTCACCCATTTTGCCCACCTTCAGCCCCAACCCCTCTGGACACAACCAGTTTGCTCTCTATATTTACAGGTCTGATTTTACTTCTTGTTTGTTTATTGATTTCCTTTGTTTTTTAGATTCCACATATGAATGAAACCATATAGTATAGCCAACAGATACATGAAAAGATGCTCAACATCACTAATTATCAAGGAAATGCAAATCAAAACCATAATGAGGTATCACCTGATATCTTTTAAAGTGGCTAAAATAAAAAAGGACAAGAAATAACAAGCATTGGCAAGGATGTGGAGAAAAAGAACCTTCATGCACTATTGGTGGAAATGTAAATTGGTACAGTCACTGTGGAAAAGAGTGTGGAGGTTTCTCAAAAAGTTAAAAGTAGAAATACCATATGATCCAATAATTCCGCTGACATATTTGGGTTTAATCTCCTATCTGACTATGTGTTTTCTATTTGTCCCAACTGTTCCAGGTACATTTTCTTTTTCCTTTCTTGCCTTCTTTTGGAAAATTTGAGTACTTTTTATTATTCAATTTATCCCATACTATTACTTATATTCATTTTTTTACTACTCTCTTAATGGTTATTCTAGATATTACAATATTCAACCTGACTTATTAAAGACTAATGTAAATTGATACTTTTACTTTCCAGACAAAGTAAGGGCCTAGAACATTTAAAACATCTTAATAACCATTTATCCTTTTCCTGCTTTTTTTGCTCTTGCTGTCATAAAATTCTATATATATTTTAGTCTTCTAAGAATTTTTTTATTGCAACTTGTATGAAACATAAAAGTGCTTCTTATAAAAAGTTTCATCGCTGCAGAAATATATAATATTCAAAGTATTTCCTGAGAGGGAATTACTGTAGTCAATTTGGTTTCAGATAGGTTTTTTTCCACATATTTAATATGGTTTAAAAAATAGCTTTGCACCACTTTCCCCAAACACATAAATAATACATTTGTTGTGCTTTACCCTCTTTTTTATTGGCTTTGTGGAGGAGGTTTTATAGTGGGATGTGGAATAGATAGAATAGGAAAATTATTACTATCTCCCACCCACTTTCACCTTGAGTTGTTCATTCTGGCCTTATCTTGTCTACTTCTATTTCCACAAGCTTCAATTTGGGGTTTGTAGGCATAAAGAGATGATTTATTGCTTCATGCATTTAATATGTCCCTGAGCTGTGTTCCAGCGTCAGGGCCAAGGCCACTGGAAAGCAGGACCAATCTTGCTTTTTCATATCACTCATATTCATATCACTCACAGCCTTTGTCCTTGATTTCCCAGACATCCAGTATTCAGGATCTATCTCCTTACCTTTCAGTGCCTCAGTTTTTCCATCTGTGAAGTTAATGATAACTCCTCCATCTTTCTTGCCCAGAAGCCTCTTTCAGCGCTGTGACTGTTTGTATGTATGCATGTTCATATGTATGTATGTATATATGTTTTACTCTAGCCAGCTATTTATCTTCTGTGTGTGTGTGTGTGTGTGTGTGTACATCAGCACTCATTTTCCACTAGGAATACACATAGGAGTGAAATTGTTAGATGTTTACTTGAGCACATGTTTACCTTTAGATATTGCCAATGGATTTCAAAAGTGTTCGTACCAATTATACACCCATCGATGATGTGTTAATTTATAACTGATCCATTCTTCCCATTATTTGGTATTGCCTATCCTTTTTACTTTTGTCGTTCTTGTGGGCATGTCGTGGCATAACATTGTGATTTAAGTTTTCATTTCACTATTTAGCAATAATGCTGAATATGTTTTAATTTGCTTATTATCCATTTGGATATTTTTTTTGTTAAGTGCCTGTTCTTTTGACCATTTTAAAATTGAGTTCTCTGAGTTTTTTTTTTCCTATGGAATCTCAAATATGTTATGAATTTGAGTCCTTTGTTGGACACAGACATTTCAAATATCTTTTCTCCTAGTTTCTGACTTGCTTTCACTCTATTATTCAATTTATATAATTTTGTTTTAATGGTTAGTTTTTTATGTCTTGTACAAGAAATATTTGCCTATCTCAAAGTCATTAGTATCATTGCCTCTGTGTCCTTCTAGAAGATTTAGACTTTTAATTTCCACATTTCTATATGATCCATCCACTCTGAACTAATCTTTGTACATGGTGTAAGGCAGGGAAGAATTCTTATTTTTCATGCAGTTATCCAATTAATTCACCACCATTTATTTGTAAAGATATACTTCCCCTTCAGAACTGTAGCAGTGGCTTTGTGCCAATCCTTGTGCCTAATACCTAACACCAATTACAGTCTTCATTACTGTAATTTTATAGTAAGTCTTGATATCTGGTAGTGTATATCCTCTAGGTTTATTCATCTTCTGCATGGCTACTTTGATAGTGTTTCCATAGAAACACTAGAATCAGTTTTTAAATTTCCACACAAAAAATCTTCTGGAATTTTGATTGGGATTCTAGTGAATTTGAGGTTATCTTAAGTAACAATTGGCATAACAATAGGAGTCTTCTAATTGGTAAAGATGGCATATTCCTCTATTCTTCTTCAACTTCTTTCAATAGTGTTTTTTACAAATTTTAGTAGTGAGGTGTTACATCTTATGTTACACAAGCGTATTTTAAACCCCATAAGATATTGGTATTACTGACTTAGTCAATATTTGTTTGGATTTACCCACATATTCACTCTTTTTGTTTTATATTTCTTCCTGCATACCCCTGTTTTTGTCTTAATCTTAAGAACTTTTTGAGTTATTTCTTTAATATGGGTCTGCTCAGTTTTTGAAACTGTCTCTAATGAAGAATATTTTCTGTGTTTATAGAATCTAGATTGGATCACTGGGGAAAAAAAAATGCTATTTCACTGTTTTCTGGCCTCCACTATAACTACTGAAAATAAGCTATTGGTTTTACTTCTGCTGCTCTGAATACAGTACGTCAGGATCTCTGGATGCTTTTAAGTTAAAAGGTAAGTTTACTTTCTCCTTGGTGGGCTTTAAATACAATTTGTAAGGGTTTACTTATATCCATCTATGCCACCAAATTAGAGCCCCAAATTATAAGGATATAAAGAAAATGTATTAAAATGGATTCATTTTTTCTCTGAAAACAGTAGACAAAGAAGGTATTATAAGACAGTTTGCATCTGGCAGTATGTGATTATGAAAAATGCATGATGGAGACAGGTATTTGAGTATGTTAACTTATGAAAATATTTTAAGAGAGACTAGTCTGGAAGAATCCTGAGGGGGAGATGACCAGTGATATGAGGTATAAAGGGGTATAAAGTATAGCAGAAGTTGGACAAGTAGGAAAAATATGAACTTATACTTGCTTAAAGCTTTTATTTTTCTAAAAAGAAAAGAATCATTCAGTATTTCAAAACATTATATATATTAGAGTTTAAGGTTTAAATTATTATACAGCTGTTAAAATCTTAGGATTTATCTTTTTCAGTGATCAAATTTGGCACTTTCTCTAATTTTCATTTCTGTTCTGACCTGAATAAAAGACTGGCATACTGAATTTAATTGCACTCAGTTTAATTGCTTCTTGATTTTTGACTCATTATTTGAGTTGAATAAGTCAAAATGTTAGAAGTGAGCAGGGAGTTCTGAGAAGTGAAACTCTGAAAGCATGCCTCCTAGCTAGCATGATGAATTGGAGAGTCAGAATTGACTAAGGTCAAATTTGACTGTATTTTCACATATTTGGAAGGACACATGACAATTTAGTATTTACTTTTCTTGCATCTATTCTCCTCACTATTTATCACAGTGGGGCAACCATATATCATACTGACATTTGAGTCAAGGTAGACATGTGGGTGCTGATGGAAAAACATGCCCTGACCAACATAATAAACGTGTCTACTACTAAAGAATATAAATGAGACTTCCAAACTCCTGAGCAGTTTCTCGATTTTTTCCTTGTGTCTATGTTCATGAGTTAGAAGAAAGCAAGACAGCATAATTATGATTATGTGATTAATAAGATAACAACTCTATTTTCAGTATAACTGCAGACGAACTGAGGGACAACTTCTTAAGGCAATTCATTAATGCAACTGGTTGCTAAAGGCCGAAAAACAATCAGTTATATTCAATCACAATCAGTTCACATTCAATGGGACTGAGTTAGACTAGAATCAAATGTTGTTTAAAAATTAGAATAATTATTAAAAGTACTTCCTGATGAAGAAATCTGTAACACTTGGGAAATTATCTATACATTTATCTAAAGCGATTTAGGATGGTTTGCTAGGATCTGGTGGAATGAATTAAAGGATTGCTGTAGTGAAACTGAAATAGGATACCAGCCTAAAAAGAATGTAACATCCAAATATTTTAAATAATTTTTTTTCTGTGTGAACCCTCAAATATTTCTGAAGATGAATGACTGTGTGTGTGTGTGCGCGCACACGTGCAAGTGTATGTGTGTTTTAGCTTATTCAAATGGGGAGCAATGGGACAAGATTAAAAGTTTATGCAAAACTAAGAGTTTCATTGATAAATAAGAGACTGCAAATGCACAAATCTGGAGTAGCTTTTCACAAATGGACTCTAATAACTGACGAGGATATTTTGTTGCTGTTACTATTGTTATTGTTATGAATTAATACCTATGATACAAATTCATCCAAGTTCTAGTATCTTTCTGGTTTTGTTATGCTTTACCCCAGAATAGAATTAACTTTTTCTTCCTTTTGAAATACTTATCTTTAGATTGGCCATGCCTATCACATGAAGCATTGTTCATATGAGAATCATGGTATCAATTCTCTTCAAAAACCTCCCCTTTTATCCCACTGGCGATGGATAACACAGTATGGAATCTGTGCAAACGAAAACTCCAGAAACCAAATTCTCCCGGATGCTAACAATGCTTCCCTGGGGCATAGTGAGAAGGGTCTCAATTCACCTCCTCTCCATCTTCTAACTAGACACAGGAAGCCCTTTAGCCACCAGCAATGGAGTTTCACTAATGCCACTTCACTTTAGGTGTAACAAAGCTCCTTCCAGGAAGCAAACCAGAAACTCTAGTCAGATTGTAGAATTACCCAAACATTGGGGTCCCTGCTTTTACACAGCACAAAATTGTGTAATGGCACCAGAGGCTCCTTAACAAGCTAAAAACCCTATGGAACAACAAAGATCAAGCTAAAGAGTCATGGAGTTTTTGATTGAAGCTGAAGTTGAATTGCCATTTCAATTCTTCCTTCACAAAAATTATCCAATTAATCTGCATGGATCTTTTTGGAAAAAATTCCTATTATTCAAATGACTGCTAGGGAGAATGAATAGAACTTTTTTTTTTTTTTAATTACTAAACCTGGTACATTTAAAAACTTCTACTTCTCAAGTCCATCAGGGCTGGAAATCCCTGGAAGAGGTCTTTCTCAGGCTTGTCCTTTGTACTCAACTGGTATTCAAATAAAGCCATATAAAATCCCTCAAAGCCAGTAAAACCTGAGGGATGATTATTAAGGAAATCACAGAAGTCAGAGATCTTCCCCAAATGGACCTTCTTTTTCTAAATCAGACTTTAAAGTAAACACCACTGTGGGGAGAGTGCACATAAATTTCATTTACCTAAAATTCCCTATTTTTTTTGTCAAGCCTCCTCCAGGAAGGGCAGGAGCTAAATCATAACCAGCATGACTTAAGCCAGCAGCACTGATACCTTCTGAAGATTAGGCACAAAAAATAGTCATCTAAGCAAGGAAGCCAGCCAGTACTTCACCTTTACTAATAAAAAAAGAAAGAGACAGATTAGATTACAGCAGCACTTTACTGTGGGAGCTTTTACAGCATATTGCAAAATATCTAATATCCTAGTGTCCGCCCATCAGTTCTTTCATGTATTGAGAGACCATTTACCTCCTCTTACCCAGGAGCCAAGTACTTAGTTGGTATCACTTCCTCACCCCACCTTGTAGCTTGGGTCAGGTTGCAATATGTTTTTGGTGTTTTTTTTTTTTTAATAACTTTTAGGTAAGGTAAGAAAAGTAAAAATATTATTGCACAGAGGACATACATATGAATCATAGTTTGCTTTAGCTCATAAAAATGACATGGATCTTAATCTGAAATTTCATATGCAGGTGACATAATATATACTCCATGCTCCTATCTAGTTTTTTCTTCCTTATTCAGATTGTACCCAACATCTGAAAATTGACACTAACATTTTGGAAAAAATAGCTACCTACTTTGACTTTGAGGACCTGTTCAACCTGCAAGAGTCTTTTATGTTCTACTCTGAGATATTTGTTTATGTAGAGCACTGTAGTTATGAAAGGACATGTTGTTTAAATAGGTATTAAGAGATTTGCAGTTACTCACAGTGTTATGAAAATTAAATTCTGGTGGAATATCCAATTGGTGTGTAATTATAAAGAGAAATGTAACATTACATTTCAATTACGGTATTGACAATCTCATATTTATACAATGAATAAGTGGCAAAAGACATTTGTAAAATATTTTAGTGGAAGATGCTTCTATTCCTGAGAATGAAAGTGTTAAATCTTAAGAAGATTTTGTTAACGGGAATTTAGAAAATATAAAGAAAATCTTATTTTCTATATACATATACACATGTAATTTAATATACTACATATTTTATTTTTTACTGCGAAGAGCCAGTAATCAATAATCACACCATTTTCCCTGAGAATGAAAAGAGCTTGTGCCTTCTATTTGAAGAAACTAAGGCAATAAGATGCAACAGATTTGCTTAAGGTAATACTCTTCAAACAGAGGGGTAAACCTGTCTTTTACCTTGCTGCTCCAATAAACAAGATGATCCTACCGGCTTTCCATGTTTTGACATACCTGTGTCTGTCAGTGCCCTTCTCCTGGACACCCGCCATTTGAATCAAAAGTCTTGATCATCTCAAACTGCTGTATTGACACTTGGTGATGTTAGAGCAATTGGAAGATAAACAACTAGTAATAACCATTTCTTTCTAATGCAATTAAAATGCAAAGATATTAGAGATGGTTTTTCATAATAAGAGTCTTCCTTTTTTTCTGGATCAGATACAGTAAACAAGAATCAAATATAGGCAGAAATATGTAATTTAAAATTTTATGTTACATTTCGTTGAAATGTTAGCTGAATAATATTGCTTTGGCACATATGTTATATTCATGTCAATATGTTTCATATGCTAAAAAGATCTATGCAAGAGTGCCTAGCCTTCCCTGTTTACAAAAGAACTAAACAGCTGTGTAAGTTCATAGAAGAAGAGAGAAATTGAAAAAGAAAGTTCTAGGACCTGTTCAGATTATTCAACTACACTTAACTAATGAATCTTGTGGTTTAATATAGAAAATAAAATATGCTTATAAGGAAAATATGCACTGGATGCTCCAATTGAGAAAGAAGAGCCATTTAGTTGAACTAAGTATCAGAGGGCTCTTTCCCTTTCTCTCTTTTCTTTTTTTAAAGCTATGTTACAGATTTTCCACTCAGGCTATTTTTTAGGCTTCCCTTTGCCAGTAGGTTAAACATGTAATAACACTAAACAGTATATATATATATATAATATATATATATAATATATATATTATATATATAATATATATATATTATACACTCATTAAACATTATATATATATATATATTATACACACACACATATGTACTCATATAAGTTACAGTGAAAGTTATGAAATGAATAGTAATATATAGCATTTGACTATAGGAAGAATCCTGAGGCTTTCTCTAATGTTTATTTCCATCCTGGGCTCTTAATCAATTGCTAGATTTAAGACTATAATCATAGCCACAGCAATGGAGGAAAAGTCATCTGGAAATCTGGTTAGACAACACTCTGGTAACTTCTTATAGAAGTTACTATTTTCGAATGGTACCAGATCCAAATTTGGCAGCATAGTATTGTAAATTTTTCATTGTCATATTTGCCTAATTTTGACCTTTTTCTTCTCTTCCTCTCTCATTTTAAAAAACTAGTTCTCTATCAATTCTTTAGCAAAAAGGTCTACGGCAGAGAGAACAGGTCAGCCACAAATCTCCAGGGAGGCCTGGAATTATTCTCCATCAAATTGGCCTCCACATGACAGCTTATAACAACTCATCATACATTTTATTGCAAAGATTTTTAAAAAGTCTTCTATACTATCAGAAAGAAAACACCAAATAACATTGGTTTGTGCCTAAATGTCGCAAAGATAAAATTGTTTGCACTGTAAATAATATTGGTTTTTCAACAATTTACCTCAAATTTGTGAATGAAATAAAGTTTATATTATAGCCACGTTATAAGCACTGTTTGTTCTTTTTTTTCCTAAATAGTCAATGAAATGTTAATTATGTTTCTCATAAGTATTCTTGAATATGTAGAATGTATATTGCTATATGAGGAGTGTCTTTATAAATAAAACCTATTCAGACACAGTGGAGTAACCTGTATCTTTTAATCTGAATAGCCATTTCTTTTTTGTGATTCTATAGGATAGGATTTCCTGGCTGTTAAGTGCCTTTTTATTTCTCTGAGTTGATCTTGGAAATGGAGTGTTTGAGATTTTAGTTTATCTTGATACAAGCCAACCCATTCCTGCTTAGAATACTTTGGTTTTATATCTGAGAGCTTAATTACTAGATCCTTGGATAGAAGCTGTGCTACCAAATCCTAAAAAAATGATGACAAGATAATTCTAAATAAGACTTTATTTAATCTTATTATCTATATATACCAGAAATAACTCACTTTGCTAGAAAGTTTGGATTGGAGAAATAAAAATTGAAGACTTTAGTGAGTGATATTAATGGGGCATTTTTCATCATTTTTGTCATCAAATATTGAGCAATTAATACGTTGATATATTGTTATATCTGAGATGGCATTATGAGTGGCATATGGAGAGTGATTCTTACATTTATGATTATAAATATTCCAAATATGAATCATATATTTTATGTTCCTAATTTTTAAAACACGAGTTTTAATAGCACAGATATATTTTGTTTTCATTTGCAGTACAGAATAGCATTCTATAAATATAACTTATAGAAAGCAATTTACCATTTTAAGCATATGGATGAAAATACTGCCACATAGAATGATTGGGACTTATTCTGAAAATAAATTACTTCGGTGATGGGGGAGAAAGCCCCCATGAGGAAATCATGAGGTGGAAACAGTCCACACTCCTATACAACGAGAAACCTTTAAAGCATGAAGAAACTGTAATACATGTGGCACTTGTAGGTACATTAAGATAAAACATCCAGGAGCCAGTAAATTTTGTCATGCTGTCAGAGTATTCAGCGGTACATATGAGCTGTCGCACTTCAGTCATCAACATCCAAAAAAGCTTAGCATTTTAGAAAACAACTTTCCATAGAAACAATTCAACTTCATACTAACAGGCATATGGATACTAACAGAATAAGTAAAATAGCAGTTGCCAGTCTCTCAATCTTTACGATCCTTCTTCCACCTCCTATTTGACCAGAGCTCTGCCGTCTCTAGTATTAATATCCTCTTTTTCTTTTTGCGAAGACAGAAGAAAAGGAAGAAGGGAGAGTGAGAAGGAGATGGAGACAGAGAATGAATCAGAGAAGCCATGGAATACTAAAGGCAATAGGGCTTTGTGGTTCCCAGAATTCTTTGTGATCATTTGGTTTCTATTTGCATTGGGTTTTCTTATGGGTTTATCTTCTCTTTCAGAAGCAGAAAAGGAAAATGTTGAGAAAGTATGTGTACTCATCATGTTCCCCTGTGATGCCTTAATTTACAGAACATTCTGGAATCACAGATGTGGTCTTCTGTATGAAAGTCAAAAGAATCTAGGAATTTTTTAAATTAGGAAAAGAAAACTCTATCAGATCCTTTACCGCCACACCAAAAAGTTTCTGACATATGGGATTTTGGTTTTCCTAATGCTTAGAGTTAGTTCAATTTTGTAATTCCAAATTGAAAACCAGGAAAAATATTAGATAGGTTGAGGTGCATTTGTTAATTCTGTAATTCTTTATATTTTATAGAAATCCATTCTATATTCTTAAAATATAATGGCATATACAGCATTGTACTAGTCTTTCTGCCTTCTCTCTTAAGACAAGATTTTTCATACTTATTTGCTTTTCATTGCAGTGTACTTTTATTACACTATCATTTTTTATATTAATTCAAAAATTTAAAAAAAAGGGAATTCCAATACCATGGTTTTAAAGCCAGAAACATATTTTGGTTATATATACATATATACACACACACACACACGCACACGCGCACACACACACACACACACACACACACTTTGGTTTAGAGTTTTCATTCCTGCGTTTATAGAAAACTAACACGGTATTCTCCCAGGTAACAGAGAATGATTAAAACCTTTATATATTAATTCACCATTAAAATACATTATATTTATTATGTATGACTGTGTACCCAAGATAAGCAAGTCATAGTCTTTATCTTCAAGGAGCATATAGTTTATAGGGAAGAGAGACAAGAAATTTCATTTCTTGCTATTCAAAATGTGCTCTAAAGACCAGCACATGTGCATCATCTGGGAGCTTGTTATCACTGCAGGATTTCAGGACATACCCTAGACATACTGATTCAGAACATACATTTTCACAAAATCCCCAGGTAATCTGTATGCACATTAGTTTGAGAAACACCACTTTGATTGGAACTGGAGCAGGGTTACTGTCCTAATCCCTAGAAGAAACATGGAGATGGACGAGTTTGAAGGTGGAAAGGTGGCATGATGGAATGGAAGGGTCCTGGTGCCTGCATTTTGTTCTTCAAACAGAGGACAGATTGTCAGTCAGGCACCTTTTACTAGCATAAAAATAAATGTTTTAAAAGGAATATTTGTTTTTGAACGTTTTTGGTTTACATATTATTTGGAAAAACAGTCATATTACTGACAATATGTCAGTTTGACAGAAATATGATTGTATAAATCCACATCAAAAGAAAGTGTTTTGTTTTGCTTTTTAAAAAAATTTATCCATCTTATGGATTGGTGAGGAATAGGTGACCATGGTGGCTTTTAAGAATGGCTTTGTCCATTACTGTGGTTCTTCAGTTATGAGTGCAGTGACAACATAGGAAACTTCTTTGCCTCAAGATCTCATCCCAGAACACAGCACTACAACCAGTTCACATAGAGATGATCACTTGGAAATTGAGACATTTAAGTTCATTTTCATGTTGTTTGCAAAGCTTCAAAGAGATATGGGAACAAAGATCACGGCAACATATTTTGATCAAGTCTATTTGTGCACATCAATACCTCAGCCACACTCCCTCTGCCTCTTTCCATTGCCTCCTCCATTCCGGACACCACGATTATGTTGTTTATGGCCAGGACAGAGTCTTACAGGGAACAGACCGTTTTCTTTGCTTTCCCTTTACATGTTGTATTAGTGTGTTTGAATGTTATCTCTTTCACATGGAAGACCAAATAAGGGATACCTTCTGAAATATTTTTCTGAAAGTGACTATGTGTGTATATGTGTGTGGGTGTGTGCGTATACATACATAAAAACGACATGCAAGAATCATACATAAGGGCTGACAAAAACATACAGCATATTAATGCAGGGTTCCATGAGTAAGACAAGATACAAAAATAAAAAATAAACCCTTAATTTTTCAAGACATGTGGAGGTATTAAATTATTTTAAAATAATGCTTGTTAACATTTCCCTTGTGTTATACCTCAAAAGGCAAAGATGTTTTGTGATATAATACTTAATCACCTGGAGTCAAATTAGGAAAATAAAACATAGCTACAAAGGAAAAAACCCTATTTCTGGAACTTGATCCAGTTATTTTATTTATAATTATTTGATTTCATTAGGCATAGACATTTTTAACCTTTATATGTCTTTTTTACCTTCACATATCAGTTTTCAGATCTAATTGTAGTTAGATTATAGTTTATTGTCATTGTTTATGTTTCATACCAGTTCAATTGAGGTTCTCTTCCTAGAATGAACAAATTCAGGAGGAAATGCTCGGACACAAAAACTGACTTTATAAATTAGAAAAGGTAAATGTGTTTTTATATATCATATAAAACTATCTTATGAAGGGCCCAATTGCTTTTCCCAATAAGTTTAAAGTATCTCAAGTATTTCTAAATATCCAGTCCAATTAATCCCTTTCTGAATTATGATTCCATTAGGAACATTTTATAGGATTATTCCAACCAGTAATTTTTGTTGTAAATATATGATTAGAGTTATTTAGATATATAATAGTCTTCACAAATCCTCTTCTGCAACTGATAAATTTGTTAAACTTTAAATCTTTCTATTTATATCTAGCTAAGAATTGATGCTTGTCCAACTGGGGTCTAGCCAGCAGAACATAATCCACTTCAATACTTTACAAGAAAGCAAACTTAATGCAGGGAATCAACTGCACAGGTGATAGAACAGCTGAGAACAATAACTGGTAACAACAGGATAGAGTAACTTACAGATTAACACCATCAGGGATTCATTGACATCTAGAGTGGGGAATCAAAAAAAGGAAACTGGAAGACTGGACCCAGGATCTGTGTGCCCCTCAGGTTGGATGACAGAACCTGATGGTGGCAGGGGGAGTCAGTCACAGACGAGACAAGCTGCTACCACTGAAAGTGCTTAAGGAGAGGATATTCTAGCTGCCTCGCTTATCCTGCCCTCCATCTCTCATCTTCACCTCCATGACCAATATAAACCGGAAGTCAGCAAACATGGGAGCCAAGAAAATCAGCCTTTAAGGGTCAGAAGGATAAAGAACTGATCAGCCAGCAAACAGGCCTAAGTCCTGCAAAATAATCTTCCAGGCTTTTATAAACAAATAAAAAAACTAAAGTTTTAAAAGCAATTTGTGACAGTAAAGGTAGGAATGCACACATTGCCCTGAAACTTAGCCCTCCTGAGAAATCAAGCACCTACATTTTTTGCTCATCAAAGAGGGCAGCGAATAGCAAAAGAAATCATAGCTGAAAGAGAATTATATTAATCAAAGCAATTTCTGGTGAAAGGAGACATGGAAATCTCTAAGCAAGTTATAGAAAGAAAGCTACGCTCTTCAAACCACTGAATTGAAAACAAAGCTTCAGATGATAACTATATGATTTGACAAAGATACTTCAAATTGCTCAGGAAAATCTTTTCTTTACAGTAATGTTTCAGGCTATTTAAAACAGAATCTCAGTCGAGGAACTAAACAAAGATGCTAGGATTGGACATAGAAGACAGATGAGTTTGGCTGTTATCCATATAAGAATAGAAGCCAAAATTATGCTTGACTATAAATGGAGCCAAGCGATGTCATATAGATTTGAAAACCATGTTGTGCCAAGGAAGATGTTAATGTTTTTCAATTTTCAGGTTTACTAAGGATCATAAGTTGTTTGATTTCTTAATCTAGTTTACATATCCTAAATATCACTGCAACTTGCAAGCCTCCCCCACCCCCAACTTGTTTTTTAAATTCTAGATTTGACAGTTTGGTCTAGATTCCAAGTCTAACTAGATGGTCGGTATTTTGGTTCATTCAGATATATCTTATCGATTTGTTTTGCATGACTTAACAGAGGCTATTAACTCTTCGCAGTAAAGAGAATTTAAAATTATGTATAGCTCTTGCCTAGACTAGCAACTGAGTCTGTCATGTCCTTGAAGGAGATATACTGGGATTTCACTGGAGGTGAAAGTTTCAAAGGATGTTTCCTTGCTTTCTCTTCCTTGTGCTCTGTAACTAAGATAAAGAACAAGGATCATCTTTGTTTAGCATAATGATGTAGAGCAACCAGACCAAAGAAATATGTGGTGAAATCATTTGCAAGCATGAAATTTGTGAGCATATTTTTGAGCATGTTCAAAAGCTCATGCGCACATGTATATTTATACATTTGGGTCCTGTTAACATTTCCTAATATTTTAAATCTCTGAAGTGATTATTATAGTATTTGCTATCCGGAGATAAGGAATCAAGTTTAACTGGAAAAGGAATTTTTCATAAACATTTTAAAGGTTGCCATTATTTTCTTTGTAAATCTATGGATGATAGCTAAAATAATCAAAATCTTCCAGAAGATAAACCTCACAATGTTAAATGGCACTTGTATATTTGTACCACTACTTTGTTTCAGAAAGGGCTTCCAGAGAGCTGTAAAGGTATATAACACGATACAAAGTAGCACGAGCTAAAAAGTAGCATAACAAAAACTAAGTGGGATTAGAAAAATATGTGTGTGGGTGTGTGTGAGTGTGTACTGTGGTTTGTTTTTATTGTTAACAGGATGCAAAACAACCCAAGCAGTACCATTAAATGTTCAAGTTATATAAGGCAGTGATAATGATAATAATATATGCCAACATATTTTGTAAATATTATAGGATAATACACATGAAATATTATTATAATTATCTCATTTGAGCCTAAAAACACCCAGAAGAAAGAAAAACATACTGGATTCTATTATTTGTTTCGATGGTTTTGAAATCAGAAAATCTGTAACATTTTTCTTAAAATAGGCCTTTAAACATCATTTTTCCTCTTCCCCAACTCTGTTGTTAACACGACTTTCTTACTATATCATATTTTCATATAATTAAAGGTACTTTTCAGTGATTCAGTCCCCCAGTTCAGGAACCTGGAATCTACCTCAAAGCCTTAAGTCACCATCTGAATCATATGCCCTAATCTCTGCCCTGTATCAACTGTTATGTGTCTAAATGCATCAGTCTGCATCCCCGGATCCCTCACACGGCCTGCTTTTTCTGCATGTGCTTCCAGCCCTCAGAATATTGCTGGTAAGATCTGTGGTCCTAGTTTCTTGTCTTGCTTCTATTCTCTTTCATCCTGTATATCACTTACACATCAATTTTCTCAGCTCTCCCTTACTGCGGTTTGCAGGTTCCTGCTGAATCTGCTTTGGGTCAACTGTGTGGACAGCTCTGCATCTGACCACTCCCTATTGCCCCACCTGGTTGAGCTGCTCTAATTTCTCATGTTTGCCCTCATCCCTCCAGACCCTTTCAGGATTTTAGTATATATTTTCTCTCATCTCCCTTGTCATCTCCTTCTAATTAGGATATTTTATTCTAATTCCTCTTCCTTTTTCTATCAGAGTCCTTTCCAAAGTAACCACAATAGCCCTACCATAGTAACTTCCAAATTATGGGAAAAACTAAAAGCATCTTCAAAATCAAGCTCTTTAACCATTCATTCATTCATTCACTTTCTCTGCTCTACAGACACAACCACTGCCTTGTGGAGCTCACAGTCTGGCAGTGCAAGAAATAATTAGTTTTGATATCATATAGTAAGTTTTATGATGGAACAATGTCTCAAATACCACAGGAGCCCAGTGGAATCTGGAGCGGGGCAGGAGTACGAACAGTAACTGTGCCAGGAATAGGTGACATTTCAACTAGATCTAGAGGGATAATCAGGAAAATGTGGCAAAGGGCTTTAGAGGAGAGGGAACAGCTAAGGTACAGGCTTGGAAGGCATGAAACATCTGATATAGAGTGGAGTGTCAAATACCTAGATAGGACCAAAGTGCTAGGCTTTGAATACAAGTGGTGGGAGATGGTACTGGTCCTGTGGGCTGTATATCCCAGGTGCATCTGAATCTCAAACTTGTGTTTTCAAATGCTTGCAACTGTTCTCTCAGGAAAGCCCAAATCCATAATAATAAATCCATAAACTAGTTCGGAACTTAGTTTACTCTCACACAAGAGTCTGCACTACCAGATGTTCTAATGCAGGCTTTGTAAACTCAACTACCTGTAAACGCCAGACCAGAACATCAGCCGGTAGCTCTCTATCAGTAGCTCCACGATACAGGAGCTTTAGGATCAATAGGGAGCTCTGTGAAATCTGGAGAATGGATGTACCACTTAAATATGACTCCCTCTTCTAATGTCAACAGATTGATGTCATAGAAAATGCCCACCTAGCACTGCCTAATAGTTTCCTTTTCCAGAAATCCTAGAAATCCAGATGTGAACTACCCACGAATTTAAACTTTTTAAACTGCGCCAATACACTGGGAACCAAACAGGTCCGTAGTCCATATTTGGCTCTCCAGCAGTCAGTTTACAGCCTCTGTTAGAAGACCAGAAGCTTTTCTTACTCGAGGTAGCCAATGAGCTTTGTCCAAAACTGAAATGGATCAAAAACAGCAGGAAAAAACAGCACGCTGCTTAAAATCCTTCGATGGCTCTGGATTCTGACTGGTGTGAAATCCAGCATTCTTCATTGCCAGCAAGGCTCTGCATGATCTGGCAACTTCCCAAATCTCCGGGTCTCTGCTGAGGTACCTTCCTCTTTGCTTGCCACAGTCTACGCATAACACAGTCTACCCACTGGCTAGTTTCTCAGATGGGCTAAGCTCCTTCTTAGAGAGCTGCATGTTATCACCTTTGCTTGAACGTGCTTCCTCCTCTTCTCAACTGATAAATTCTTATCCATCATTTTCTTCTCAGATTAAACACCACTTAGGAAAATGACCTCTATAAGATGACATTAAGTCCCCTCTTAACACTTCTGCCTCATGTCACTATGCCTTTTTCCTTTATAACTACTCTCTCGCAATTAAATAACTATATGAAGTTATGGTTTATTTGATATTATTTGATATTATCTGTCCCACTATTCTATAGCTCCATGAGGGCAGGGTCTCTCATGGAGTACAGTGCCTTGAGCAGAGTAGGTACTCATTATTAGCTGAATAGATAAGGGATTTATCTGTTCATAAAACCTGTATCACATGTAGCATTTCTTGTGAGATTTAAATAAGTTAGTCTATGTAATATGTTAAGCACAGTGCTAGGAATATAGTAGTTGCTCAATTAAGTGTTAAATGCTCTTAGATGTATATTTTCACTTCCATAGTTAGAAACAGAAAAGAAAAATATAAAACAAAAGCACAATTCATATTTTCTAATTCAATTCCCCCAGATGTCTTATATTGGTTTCCCAAAAAAACAGCCCCTGAGGTAACATTTGGGTACGAGGTAAACTTTGGAGGTAAACCCAGGAAGCATGGTAATGGAGTAGGAAGATGAGGCAGGGAAGGGAGGAAAGCCAATAAAAGGCCTGTTAATCAGCAGTTCACCCCTGGGCTCAGTCCTGACAGAGCCCACGTTAAACATAAAGGCCATGTCAAATATAACCTCAGGTTTGTGCCACCAATGAGCAAGAAAGCTGGTTTATTGATATAAATCTTCTGTTCCTCATTAGTTGGGAGTTGTTCCTGGGAGCAACTCCTGCCACTAAGAAGTGTGAAAAGAAAATACTGAGGATCTTTTAACTGATTGACTTTGTCATGTTTTTTGCTATCATCTCTGATGGTCTTCTTCTTAAGAATCGCATGTGCTTTCTTCATAAGTGTTTGTTTTGCTAGCATTATCCTAAATTGGCACCATATTTTCCTAAGGAGATTCAGTAATGTGTTGCAAACAAATGCATGCCCTTTGACCCACCTAAGTCTACCTCAAGATGCTTTTCCTTAAGCAATAATTATGAATATGTGCTAATATTTTTCTTATTTTACAGTACATTAATTTTTGTAGAAATTCAAAGAACTCTTAAAAATACGTTGGAAATGAAAGTTAGCAGCACTGCCACAGTGGTCATAAATAGTATTTACATTAAACATAAAGTATTTTTTAAGAGATTTATTTATTTATTTATGTGAGAGACAGCAAGAGAGCGTGGGGGGGGGGTGGTGAACAGAGGGAGAGGGAGAGAGATTTTTAAGGAGACTCTGCCCTGCACACAGAACCCAACATGGGGCTCAATCTCATGACCCTGAGATCACAACCTGAGCTGAAACAAAGAGACGGAGGCTTAACTGACTGTGCCACACAGTGCCTCAAATATAAAGTATTTTTTAAATGAAATTACACTACTCATGCTGAAATTTTCTATGTATTTTTTATGATGAACGTTTGCTCACATTTTAAAATATTTTTAGTCTCATTTGCAATAATGTTGTTGTAAGACATTCTAAAACATATTTAAATAATACAGACCAATTTTTAAACAATTACATAATATTCAGGCCCATAATATTCTGTCTAAGGCTAGATACACAGTAAGTACCAAATAAATGAAAAAAAAATAAAGTATTAAAAAAAAAAAGCTCAGGTTAATTTTAGATATTTCTGTTATAACACTGTTGGTGCCAAGTATGCACCATAATACCTCAATGGTTTTCTTATGATGTACTTCCTGCCTTCTTCCTATTCATTCTCCATACTCTATTGTTAAAAGTTTGTCTTTAAAATTTACCGACATGGTTTCCTACAAGGACCGTAGTCAAAAAATCACTCAAATGTGTCTATTTGGAGAGAAAGTTTGTGGCACACAAGTATCTTAAGGCTGCCCAAGTCCCAGAGCTTCTCCTGGAGTTCATACCTCCATTTTCGCGTCCCCTGCATACCAATGTGGAAATGGCCTCACTTAGCATCAGGCTCAGAGACATCTATACTCAGGCAGTCTTATTTCACACCTTCTACTCTTCCCATTTCCAACCTCCACTCTTACCTTTCCAGGCAAGGCTAATTATTTCATCTTTGCTCTGGTTCCCTTTCCTTTCTGCTTCCATATGAAAAATTATGCTGTCTAATGAGCATTTGAATTCATGCTAAGACTCTTCCCTCTTAAAACAAAACAAAATTCTTTCATATCCAAGTTTTCTAATTACTGACCCATTGAGTCTCTATTCACAACAGAATGTTTTGCAAGAGAGGACTCTTTTTTCTCTCCCTAATACTCATCACTCCTTCACTCCTCAGCTCTGCAATCTGTCTGCTCCAGGGACCTATTCTCAGCAAGGCCACCAGCCATTCCCTCATTTCAAAATTCAATCATAACTGACAGAATTTTTCATTGTTCTTGGCTGCCATGATACCACAATTCTTTTTTTGGTTTGTTTGCTTGTTTTATTTTGTTTGGTTTTATTTAGTTGTTTATTGTTGTTTTGTTTTCTGCATATCCTGGCTTCTAAACTCCCTCTGTGGCCTCTCCATGATGATATATTTTATGGTGTCTTCCTCTGGGTGCTCCTTACACCTTGCTGCCCCAGTGGATCTAAGCAAGGCCCCTTTATGTCTCATTCTACACAGTTTGCTACAGTTCCAAAATTTCAACTCTTATCTATTTGTTAATGACTACAAAAGTCTATAACTCTATTCCACGTGGTTCTCCTAAGCTCAGTAAACACCTATTAATTCATTCAAAAAATTATTTAATGAGTGTCCACTATGTTGTTAAGCAAATTGCTACATGTTAAGAACACAATTATGAGCAAGGAGCAAGAGCTTACATTTTGGTGGTGACTATAGACAACGAATAAATAAGTAAACAAATTTTAAAAGGCAATTTCTATGGTTATAAGGGCTAAAAAGGGACTAAGAAACTAGATTGATCAAATAACCAGGGAAAGGATGGTTTGTTTTGAGAAAGTAGCCTTGAAGCTGGTAAGACATGAAATCAGGCAAAAATGCCTGTTGAAGAGGGTTCTAGCAAGTACAAACGCTTTGAGGCAGGAAAGAAGTTGACATGTTTGAGATCAATGAGTCTGAGTATTAAAATTAGAGTATGATAGGAGGTTGAAGTATACTAGAGCCATAAAGGTCTTTGTAGCCCATAATCTAGAGTATAGATTTATTTCAAAGGCAATTAGAAGCCACTGGAGCATTTTTAGCAAGACTGATATACATTAATTAAAAAAAACAACTTTTTTTTCTTTAAATATTTTTTTTAATTTATTTGCAAGAGAGAGAGAGAGTGAGAACAAGCAGGGGGTGTGGCAGGCAGAGGGAAAAGCAGGTTCTCCCTGCTGAGTAAGGAACCTGATGTGGGGCTCGATCCCAGGACCTTGGGATCATGACCTGAGCTGAAGGCAGACGCTTACCTGATGGAGCCACCCAGATGTCCCCAAATAATTTTTTTTTTAAAGTAAAGTACAACTAGAGAAAATTACAGACACCATGAGTGTACAGCTTGCTGGAATTTTATAAATTGAATACATACATGTAACCAGTATCTAGGCCTAGAGATAAAATTTTATTTCTATCTCAGATCTCAGATGTCCCTTGTGTCCTCTTCCAGATACTATCTGTCCCCTACCCAAAGTAAACACAATCCTCACTTCTAACATATTTATTTAATCTGTTTTTTACTTTATATGAATGTAATCATACAGCTGTTTTGTATTTGACTTCTTTCACTCTACATTAAGTCTATCAACTTCTCCCTTGTCATTATGCCTCGTGGTATTTTTTGCAAAGAATTCTATTTTGTGAAGATTCCACAATTTATTTATGCATTCAACTGATGATGGGCATTTGAGGGATTCCCTGTTTGGGGAAATTATTAATAAGATTCCTATGAACAATCTAGTACATGTCTTTTCATGGGACTATACCTAACAGAGGTTTGGGGGTAATAATTCATGCATATGTTCACCTTTATTAGCTTCTACTAGTTTTCTGAAGTGATTATATTTGTATGTGTGTAGGTATGTGCATATTATATGTAACTTTTCATTTGGAAAATATTTCAAATATACAGAAGAATTGCAAGAACATTTTAAATATTCTTTAACTTACAATCAAATATTGTTAATATGTTCCCCACCCTCTTTGTCATTTGCTCTCTTCATATATATACATGTTACATTTTCTATACCACTTGAGAGTAAATTACATAAATGATGGTCTTTTATTCCTAAATATTTTATTGAGTATTTCCTAAAATTAAGGATTTTGTTTTACCTAATCATAAGACAGTCATTCATTTTAGTAAATTTAACATTGATGCATAATATTTTTCCTAATCTATTGTTGCTATTCTAGTTTTATGAATTTAGCTACTAATGTCCTTTACAGCATTTCTTTATGCCAATATAGGGTTACATTTATTAGTCAGCACTTAGCATTCTACTATAAGCAAAAATCCTTGCTATGCCTTACTTATTTATATTGTAGGATATGTATTTTAAAGAATATTTTTGGTTGCTATTTAGAGTACGGTTTAAGTGGGGCGGGAGTGGAAGGAAGGGAAATCAGTTACTGGGCTATGATGAGTTAAGGCAAAGCATAAGATCTTAAATGAGAATGGTAGCAAATGAGATGGGGATAAACGGATGAATTTGAAATATGGTTGGAGTTCAAATAAACAAAATTGGTTTAGATAAATGGATGAGAGATAAGGAATCTTCCAGGTTTCAATCTTGAATAACAGGATGGCATTGCCACTGGAGAGAGTCAGAGATTAAAGAAGGGTTGGGCAAAGATGGTATTGATTTCAAGTCTGCTAAATGTAAGGTGTCTCTCAGACATTGAAGTGGCCATGTTAGGTAAGCAGTTGCATATTTTGTAACTCAGGATTCTGACCTAGATTGGAGCTATATATTTAGAAGCCAAGATCATATAAAAGATATCTAATCATTGAGGGTTCCCTTAGGAAGAGAAAGATAAGAGAGTCTAGGATAGACCTGGGCACATTAGGGTGGGGTTAGGAAAGGAAGCGAGTGAAGAAATATTAGAAGAGAGTTCATTCAATGAAGTAGGGAAAACCAGCAGAGTAATCCCTCATGGAAATGCAGAGAAGGGAATGCAATAGCCAACTGGGTGAAATACATTGATTTCTTTTGAGAGCTGCTGAAATATTCCATTGGTTACATACCTATGGCCACTTGGATATCTCATAAGAATCTCCAAAAAGTCTGAGTCATCCCTGAGTCCTTTCTACCCTCATTTTAATCTATCAGGAAATTCCTTTAACTCTACTTTTGAAATATATACTGAATTCAACCACTTGTCACTACTTCCCCTGCTACTCTTCCCATCTAAGTCACCACTGTTATTCAACTGGCTACAGGTAATAGCTTCATAAATGGTCTCCATCTTTATGCCCTACCTCTCTTTGGTTATGCTCCAGTGAAAAAGATAGTTCAGCTAATGCCATTTATCAGCTCTTAGAATAAAAGGCGCAGTATGTCTCTGACTTCATTTCCTATTACTTTATCCCTCATTATCCAGCCACACTGGCTGTCCTAAAACATGCTAGGCAACACTTCACCTCAAAATTAAAAAAAAAAAAAACTTACGTACAGATGGCAAACACATAAAAATTTGTACAACATGGCTAGCAATTAAGGAGTTATCTCACCACAGTGAGATATTTACTATACTCCTACAGAATGGTTAAATAAGTTATAGAGCATTTAGAAGATAATACGCAAAAATATTGTAATAAACTTGGTGTTGGAAACTAATTTTTATATCGGATACAAATTTTAAGTTAAACATAGAGATAAATCTGACTACCTTCAGAGGTATTTATCAGAGCCTTCTTCTTGCTGGCCCCTCTCTGGATGCCATTCTCTACCATCCCTATAGCTGTCTTCCTCACCTTCTTTATCCAATTTTCACCCTCTCAGTGCAGCTTTCCTTGGCTGCCCTATGTTTGAGGGTATAAAATTTTGTCTTTTTTATTTTAATGCTATATTCCCTGCACTTAGTCCAGTAGTAAGTGGCAGATAGTAAGCACTAAATAAATATGAGCTTATGAAGAAATTTTCTTCTAAGTCTTCTCTGGCTTTTATTTTTTCTTTCTCAAACACCCAGTGCTCAAACAGAAAACTGTGTGCCATATTAGATGGTTGTCCCACCTACACTTCACACTGAACCAATTCCTAGAAATGTTTTGAACATGTTTTTATCCATATCCACTGACACCTCTTAGTTCAGGTTGCTGTCATCTCTGACCTAGCCTGCTGCAGCCACCTTTTGACTGGCTACTCCATTTTTTTCTCCTGTGTTATGATCCTTTCATGGCAGCCCAAGTGATACATATATATACATATATTTTTAAAATACTGATTAAGGAACCATCTTTAATTCAGTGTCTCCCATTGTCCTCAAGATGAAATGCAAGTTCTTTAATGTGATTCCAAATCCTTCATTTCTCCATTCTCCAGCCATCTTCACCCCATTCCTGTAAAATGTCCTTCCCTTCTCATCCTCCCCGTGCCCCAATACTACATTCTTCCTCATCTCCTTATCTTGCCTTTGACTCATTTCTACTGTTCCTTCAGGTCTCATACTGAATATTTCAGGCAGTCTTCCCACTCCCCTTGATGTCCTGATTGAGTTCTTTCCCTCTCTCCCTGATAATGCTGCCTGAGTAACATGTACTTCCACCATGACACTTTATCACACAATATTTAATTGCCTGGATACTTGTACGTGTATGTTCCCTGACAGATGTAAAGAATATGATGGTAAAGACCAGGACTATCTTGGCCTTGATCCCTGAAGAATTTCTAGTGCATTCCAAATTCCTGCAATATGATATATAAATGCTCAGCAAATGTATGCTGAATGAATAGTGCCCTTCCTGCTCCAGAGTAAACCCTGAGTTTATAATGGAGAGAATCAACTGTAATAGAGTGTGAAATTTAAAAAAAAAATAGAGCGCTATGGTCAGAATGTGAGTCTTTGAGCACCAGGTGTTGAATGTAAGTGTTGCATCACTAAATTCTACTTCTGAAACTAATATTATATTGCATGTTAACTAACTGGAATGTAAATAAAAACTTTAAAAAGAAATAGAGCACTACGGTCAGAATATGAGTCTTTGAGTGAATAACTACATGAACACATGCAGTTAGCATGGTCATGGTATTTTCCAGAAATCATTCACAACTTAAAGATTTAAAATTCTTATCATGATTATTATTATTAAAAGAGGATAGCACTGCAACAAATCAATAGGGCTCTCCCATGTTTCCTCAGTATTATTACTTTCTACACCTGAGAACAGAATCAGATGTAGACACAAAATGTTAATGATCATAAAATTTCCATTTCAAGACATTCAGATTTTATCCATTTCTGAAAAAAATTATGTTGAATTTATGCAGAAGTTTAACCTATTTGAAATAAATCTCACATTAGTAGATTCAAAACAATGTCTAAATGTCAAGTAATGGTGCTATTCATGATTTTTATTAACTCTTATAAACAAAATCTATAATTGGTTGCAAAAAGATGACCACCCCAGAATATCTAGGTTGCTTTCATTATTTGTCACCCTTCCTTCTGATCCGCCACTCCAGAAAACATGAGAACTTACTTCAGTGCAATTCATAAGTGTTGCTAAGAAGTGATGTATTAAAACAAGGCCCTTTCCAAAATCATATTTCTCCTAAAAATTGGAATATTTCTTTTACACTGAATATGGCAGCAAAATTAAAAGGCAAAAGTTATGCTATACATTCCTGAATATGGAATAAAACTGTTCTTAGATTCAGAGCTCACTCTATAGTTAGTGGTTCCTAACATCTAATAATATCAGGGAAACATTTGATAACAGTCCTGACAATCATGGAGGAGGATGTAGTGAAAGGGGTACACTTAGGCACATATGGTGAGAACTGCCCCCTATTCAGGGCTTCTGGAAATTGATATGCTCCCAGATTGCCAAAATTGCAGGGTGTGATCTCCCTCTGGAGTCCAGGGAGTTTCCCCTGGGAGATCCTGGCGCTAGGACATATGTGTCAGGACACTTACAGAGGAGAGGCTGAATGGACAAGAGTGATACAAGTTGTCTGATGGTCACAGAAAGGGAGACATTCTTTATCTTTCAATAGGTGGGGGCATTCTGCATGGAGAAACATTAGCAGATCATGGCCAGGCAAATTGTTACCCAAAAGCACTGACTTCCCCAGAACAAGATCTTAGTCACTAAAACTGTTAGAAATTGTGTTTTTACTCCTACTGATGACTCTAAGATGTACACTGACATGCTAAAAGAGAATTTTTAAAGTAACATAGAGGGGAAGTGGATTGAAGTATACTAAAACATATTTATAAGGGACGATGTTTTTCAGTGTTCACTATTATTCCCCCCCAAAATTTTGAAGGTTAAAAATAGTGCTATTCAAGATTCCTCAAGGATAAGTCCAATTGTTTCTACCAAAAAAAAAAAAAAATGGCAGTTATTATTTTGGCAACCAAGCAGTGTTAAATTTAAATGAATGCTATATATGTTTTTGTATTTGTGTAAATGTGATTCATGTATTACACATAGAACAAGGGCTGCTACAAGAAATTCCACAGAAATCCAAATGTTATTAATGTCATGAAATTCTATGGAAATGACAGTATTTCCAGAAACATCTCATTCCTAGCAGAAAACGTTATGAACAAACCAACAGAAACAGAAAAAGGAAAGGCCAAAGAAAACACAAAAAAATGTAAATAAAAGGACATACTATCCAAAAGCTAGACATATAGGAAATACCATCAAAAAAGCAAACCTGGGCAGTTAGGCTTTATTATACCTGACAATAAAATAAAAGCTGGATTTAATTTTTTTGTTCTGTTTCTCACTACCTCAATCACAATAGTCTTACGACATTTTAACTCTAAATATATATGTATATGTGTGTATTTATGTACATACGCACATATAAATTTATATGTACATATATATTTTTAAATATAGAATCTCACTGTTTTGAATTTACAAAATATTAAAATTCATTTTCCTCTGAATGGTTGGAACATAAGCTACTCTGATTAAGTAAATGCTATATTTGGCTTAACTGAGATTTATTATATATAATGTGTGATGTATCCAATTTCAAAGACTGAATATGGTAAACAAACACAATACACTTATAGCCTAAGTATCTTTAATCTTTTTCTTTTTGGATGATTTAAAAATATCCTTGTATGTCTTCCAGTAAATACATTATTAGAATAATATTTTAAATTATATTTTAAAGTATTAGTAATAAACATTGAATCAGAATGCTATTTAAGTTTACAATTCTAATTAACAAAATGAAAATATTTCCATATTTGAAGCATGATTGTACTGTTTATCTTTATATTTGAAATTGGCCACTATACAAATTGTGGCTGTTCAGGAGGTGATCTCCTAACTTCAGATTTCTCAAGTCCAGTCCTTAATACTTTTCTTTCTGCCTTTAGCTATTTATTGCCCCCTCACAATTCTATTATAAAAGAATCAAGACATTTTAATAAGGAAACCAAAATATCAAAATACTATTTACAATTTATAATATGTATTGGGGCTACTATATTCCTCATTTTATAAGATTTTATTTATTTATTTATTTATTTATTTATTTATTTATTTACTTATTTAAGAAAAAGGGAGGGAGGGGCAGAGGGAGAAGGAGAGAGAGAATCTCAGACACTTTACACTACAAGCATTAAGCTTGACGCAAGTCTCCATCTCATAACCCTGAGATCATGACAGGAGCTGAAATCAAGAGTTGGATGCACAACTGACTGAGCCACCCAGGCGCCCCATATTCCTTTTATTGACAAGAAAACTCAGTTCTGGGAGTCTAGATGCACAAAGCAAATAAGTGGTAGATTCCTAAACTATCAGGACTCACTGTAAAGACAATTATTTTGTTCTGTAAAACGAACTAATAAACAATTTTATACTAACATGGAAGTTTAAAAGTCAGAAAAATTACTGCTAAGTTTAAATAGAATGGGGTTCGTAGTCGTAAAATATTTCTGGAACAGGGATACTTCCAGGGACTTTGCATTCCTGGCAAGAATGGGTGAGGACCCAACCAACAGACCTAAGACAGAGTAACCACAAAGGTAACAGCATGAGTCAGGATTTGAACCCAGGCTCTCTGGCTCTAGAGTTCACACTTGTAAGCACTGTTCTAAGATGATCTATGGCTAGTCAGTTTTGCCAATTATTAGAAATGGTATTGAGGTGGTAGATAAAAAAAATCCTTTACATTGCTGATTAAAATTGTATTTGTGAATTCCCTGCTCTGAAAAAGCTCATCCCCTTCATACCACAAACTATTTATTGGCAATCAGTTATAATAGTTATCCTAACTAATGAGGGAAATTAGTTACGTATCATTAATAACAATCTACTAATCCAGTCAAATGAAGTATTTATATAATGTGATACTTCTAAAAATAGAAATATCCTATATAATTTGTTCAAAAATAAAGATATTTTAAAAAGACAAATAGTTTTGAAATAGTGACTCCAAACGGTTTAGTATTAATTAATAGATAAGAATGAGTTCTAATTATTGTATTAATTGGCTGAATGCAAATGGTAATTGTAAAGGTCTTGGAAGTTATTTATTCTCTTAATTAGACAAACATTTCCCTAAAATTATTAATTATATTATGAATTTTCTCTATAAGCTTCTTTAAGATAATTCACATACAGAGAATCCAAGCTTACTTTATTGTAAATTGCTTTAAATTCCACATAATAAGAATTCAAATTAGCATTTCCTTTTAGGTAACTTAACATAAATATGCGTATAATACAGATTGGGAAAGATTTATAATTTTTTAGCTCTCAGAAGAAAAAAACTCAATCAAAAATAGTATAATGATGCCCCTGGATAATTATAATGAAGTAATAACTGACCTTAGCCGTGTACTAAACTGTGACATCTTGAATTCAGTTGCCAATATAAACTACAATTACCAAATCACTCGGTGGTTTAGAAAATCAAACCATATTCTTTCCAGCTATTCTTCTGGCTTGGCATTACCTTCTAAATTTCAGGCTTACCCAGGTCTGCTGTGGTGTAGCAACTGCCTACATTTATTGACAAGCAAATATTTTCTGATCTGTTGCCACAAAGGAAGGATCACCCAAACTGGGAGGCCAGATTAAAATTGAAATCCTGTCAAATGTCCAATTCTCAGCATGACTTATTATTTCGTATTGTCATTTTCTGTACCCACAGAGTTAAGTCTTGTTAATTTTAGCACATTTAAAAGAATCCTAAATCATGGGTTTAAAACTAATGGGGCTGAACAGACATTTATTTATCCTGCAAAGCAGGCCAATAAACAATTTTATGTTTCCAAATGCTAATTTGGAAGTTTGAAAGTCAAAGAATGTATTGCTAATTTTAAGTAAAATGGATTACTTCAAGTAGGCAGAAAAACAAACATACACATGCAGAAAAATATTCTTGCACGATCCATGTGATGCCCACTTTTACTGACAAGACATAATAGAAAGTAGAGAGCTTCAGTTCTTCAGTTGTCATGTAGATGGAAGGTCTCGGGGAGGGTGAGAAAAAAGCATGGATATATCGCATTGCCTCAATTCTTTAGGTCTGAAACAAAATCCATGTCTAAAAACATTAGTTTGAGCTAATGTTCCAAAAGTTTATCGTGATTTACCTGGCACAGTGAGCTCGCCTGCTGTTTACACTTAAATCTTTTCTAGTATGCATAACATATTAAGATTAAGAAAAAGAGACAGTGAACATTGATTCCCTTAAATGGAGTTCTCAGAAAGTCGAGAATTTACCAAGTCAGGCATATTTTCAGTCTTCATAAGGAAAGCTTTAATTTACAATCACTGTGAAACCCCATGATTCACTAAAATAGTACATTGTCAAAAGTACCAAACTATTGGGAAAAAGATGTTAATGTGATGATATTTCTAATTTTAGTCTATCCCTATATTACAGTCCTATAGCACCTTTCCTCCAAAGAGATCAGGATGTTTTATATTTAGAAAAAGACGGAAATGCAAATCAAAGTGAAATTTCCCCCAGAATTATGCTGAAAGATGAAGAGTCACAAAAAAAAAAGAGAGAAAGGGCATTAGAAAAAAATAGAAGCATGAGCAACAGGAATCCATGCAGGTCCTGGCAAGTAGTCTGACTTAAGTGTTATGTTTCTATACTCTAAATTTAATAGTGAAGAGAGACATCAGATATTGTCTAAGGGAAACCTCATGTTTGGTCCAATCTAATGTGTCTTGATGTAGCACCGTAATTTGGCCATTTCTATCATTCCCCAGTGTCATTAAGGCTCAGTTCATAATTTCCCTTAGAAAATTATAAAATAGCCAGGCTTGTCTTATGAGTTTTATTTCGCACAGGTGATCTGGTATCTAACAGTGGTAGGGAGGGTCACTCAGAGAGTACTGTGCAGCTATTACAGACATCTTTAAGAATTCAGGTATTTCTCAGAATTTATGGTCTCTACAGCAGACTTTGACTATATGGCTAATAAGCGCTTTGTGACGTCAAAAGATGCCAGTGAAAACTTCCAATAATTCAGAAACACTTAAATTTCATTTTTACTTGTCTAATGGTATCGATTTATAGACATGGAATATGAATTAAGATGGCCTATGTTCAAATCATGCTACATTAACATCCACTACTTACTACCTAAATTACACTGGGCAAGTTATTAAACCCCTCTGTGCCCCAGTTTCCTCATCTGTTCAAATGGGCATAAAATATACCCTATCTTATAGGTTGTCGTGAGGGCTACTGTGTGGCACAAAGAAATAACTCAGTAAACTCATGTATTAAATGAATAGAAGACATTTTTTGTTTCATCTACTAATAATAGTGAAGAAATTCGACTCACTGCCCCTTGACAACACGCTATGCCCTGTCTCTAGGGGCTAGGAGCTCATAGTTTGGGAACCAAGACTGTACTATACGACCCTCCTTAGGGAGTTCTGGGATAAATCCTGACACAAGTATAAGTTTACAGGGATATTTTCAGAGATAATAAAGGGAGACAAGACATTACATTGGACAGATCTTGATTACTGCAGAGATGTTTTAACATAGACCTATATAGTGTACAAATACAGTAAAGAAATAAATATAAACATTAACAGTGTTCACGTTTATTTTCTACTCAGCAAGTTTTTGTAGTACCTTGAAGGCACAGATTCATCTGACTGCCACAAAAATAACAGCTGAACCTATGTTATATTCACTCAGAGGACTGCAAAAAAATGCTAACAAGAAACTACATATATTAAAACACTGAGAATTATATCATTTTGATGCCTTAGGATACGTAGACAATTTTGATCTAGTTTCTTGAAAGAACTGGGCAACACGGCCAGTGGCACTAGAGAAGTCCTCCATGTTTCCTACAGTCATGGCTGAGAGCGCTGAGCCACACAACAGTCTAGAAGCCCTGGGAACCCAATACAAGGCACTAGGATATGGGGTTTGGTCCTAAACTCTGCACCAATCTAGCAGGAAGCTAATCGCACACAGAACAAAAATATCAAAAGAGCCTCCAATTCATAACCCAACACAGTAAGTCACAGTAAATTTGAATTCCCATTGTAAATAGCAAAATCTTGATACTTGAGGATTTGTCATTTTTATTTCTTAATTATGCTGATTCCAAGAAGTAGACCTGAACTGATTCAGAAATTTGCTCCACGGAAAGGTATCAAATTTGTTCAAACAGGTAAAGAACACTTATGAATATTCAGCTGTCTGCTCACCTTCTACAAATCCCGAGTGAACAGGAAGTTTTATGGCAAACAACAATTTTTAAGCCGTATTTCTAAACATATACCTTCTGTTGGAAATATAAATTATTAATTGTTATCTTTATCATCTGGTTGGATGCTGTGATTAAAAACCTGGACTACTCTGCTTTCTAGTTCAGATTTTTCTTATGCTATTCACTTATACCCTCGTCTCAAAGACTTTCCTGAGATTAAATGAACACTCTGAATCCTCTAACGGGTTCTGTCAGTCTGGCTGCCCTCCCACATGCAGAGTCAGCACTTTGAGACTGGCACTTTTCTTCATTGATTGATAAGCGACACCACTTTTCTGGGTTCATAGTCAGAGACATAGGAACAGACAGTCCGGCTACACCATGGAGATTTACACACACACACACACACACACGCACACACACACTCCAAATGAAGGTAGAGTTTTTTTTTTTTTTTTAAAGTAGGGAAGCAAACTAATAAACAATATAAAGCTATAAAATATTTTGCATATCTAACAGTTTGATACACATAGAAACAACTGAGTTTTGTGCCCTTCATTCTAGCAGCTTGTACCCACTCATTCATTCATTTATACAGTCAACAAATGAGTGCCTATCAGGCATTGTGCTCTATGGATGCTCTAGGAGCTCCAAGTTCAAAAGAGGATGTTTCTTTTTTTTTTTTTAAAGATTTTTTATTTATTTATTCGACAGAGATAGAGACAGCCAGCGAGAGAGGGAACACAAGCAGGGGGAGTGGGAGAGGAAGAAGCAGGCTCCCAGCGGAAGAGACTGACGTGGGGCTCGATCCCAGAACTCCGGGATCATGCCCTGAGCCGAAGGCAGACGCTTAATGACTGAGCCACCCAGGCGCCCCCTAAAAGAGGATGTTTCTAAAAGGGCAATAAAACATGCGTGTTGCTAAACAACGTGCTTGGAGTAGAGAGGTCTGAACAATTAGCTCCATCTGGGAAAGCTCTGGAAACTTCCTAAGTGATATTTGTACTGTTTTAGGAGATGAGCACAAGTTTGCCAGGTGAGGGCACAGCATGCATAGAGACACTGAGTTATGAAAGTGCTTGGTGTATCTGAGGTGTCTGAATGAAACCCTGGCAGGAAAGAGTGGTGAGTAACCTAAGTGGTCAGAAATGAGTCCAGAAAGGCAGATGGAGGCCAATTTTTCACACTCCATGTACAAAACTATAAATTTAGATAATAGCCTATAGATATCTTGCAACTATTGGAGATTTTAAAATTTGGGAATGACAAGTTTACCTTTGATGTTTCAAAGGCAATAATTCTGGGTGTTCTATGGAGAATGGATTAGAGTGCAAAGTGACACTCTGGATCCTGGATCCAACGATGTTAAATGAGATTGAGAAAGAAAAGCCTAGAGCTCCCAAATAAGACAGTGGTGGAGAAGGCTTAGTCACATATGGAATGTTTTAAAGATAGTAATTCATATGACTACTGATTACCATTATAAAAAGATTTACCGCTTAATAGAATTAAAGATGTACCTAAAAATAATTGAGTTTATCATTTTAATTTTACTGCCTCATATAGAAAGGCAACTTATTCTTGCTTTCTCTGTAACTTTACCTTTCATTTATTTCTAAATACACATCAATTAGATTTCTGTGCACACCATTATATTTTAATTATTTCAAGAACTGCCTAATCTCATGGGTACTTTATAGGCCTTATCCATACCTTCCTGTGGCATTTGATATGGCTGACCATTTCCTCTTCTGGAACTCTGTCTTCCTTTGACTTCCCTGTCATTATTCTTTCAAGGATATTATCCTATTTCTCAGACTTTTTCTCAAGGTTCCAAATTGCCTTTTCCTCATTACCTCCCTCCTTAAATGCTGCTTTTTCCATGGTTCTTTATGTCTTCCCAGTCCCTTCTTAATCTGCCAAGCTATTTCATTGACTTCTCTGTTATTAATCATTATATATCTGGTGATGACTCCAATCAGACATTTATTCAACAAACATGCTCTAAGCACCTACCTTGTGCTAGGCTCTACACAACATGCTAGGATTTTGTAATAAATAAATCTAGCCTTTTCCTCAAGGAGTAAATTGCCATTCACTTTAAAGAGAAGTGGGAAAAGCTCAACAGCGGGATGGATGGGGATGACAGAGACAAATTATGTTTTGTGAGGGAGAGAGGATGAACAGAAGTTAGTTAAATGAAGGGATCCATTTCTGGCAGAGGAGATATGGGAAAAGTAAAACCACTCTATGCATTGAATTTTATCCTTTATCAGAACTTAGGATAGAGACTGGCAAGCGATGAAGTTGTAAAGAAGACAGGGTTCAGATGAAGCAGAGCCTTGTATGACTTATTAAGAAGCTTAGGTTTTATTTTATGGGTCATGAGGAGCCACTGAAGTGCTGATCACTCCAGCAGGTATGTGGAGGAATGATTAGAAGGGGCAATCCCTGACTAGAGAGATTAGTTAGGACGCTGCTGCTTGACAGTTAATATGAAAGACAAGTAAAGTCTCACTTAATAGATCTGTGGTAGTGGGATGGAGAGAAGGGGACAGTTTCAAGAAGCATACAGCAGATAAAACCAACAGAATTTAGCAGCTGATTTGATAAGACGTGAGGGAAACAGACCATCTGGGAATCTGCTAGGTCTCCTTAATAGTTGTACCATCAGTAAAGGAATAAAAGTTTATTTATAGCATCATCGAGGAAGGGAGCAAGACAGATAATGAGTTCACTTCTGGATATGGTCCATTTTAGAAGCTGATAACACATTCGGATAGAAAAAATCCAGGAGTTCAATCATATGAACTTAGAAATTCTAGAAAGTCTGGTGTGGACACAGAATTTACTAAGTGCTCTAAGTGCTCTGTGATATTTGCTCAATTTATTCCTCCCTACAACCTTATGAGATAAGTAACATTATTGCTGCCATTTTACAAAAACTTGCCAAAACTCACGCGAATTATAAATATTGGAACAAGGATTTGAATCCCTGGTTCTAGCATACATGTTCTTAACTACTCTGCCATACTAGTTTTTATATATTTGCAGTAAACGGGTTGATGAAAAGTAATGACATCAGCCAAGGAGAGCGTGTGAAGTGATAAAATCAGCAGGACAAGGGCAGTGCTCCTGGAATACCCCAGCATATGTGGGAATGGATGAATAGGTAGAAAGGAGAATTCTAGGAAGAAGACAGAGACAGAGGGACTAAAGACTCCAGTGTCATGGAAGGGAGCACATAGTTTCTCAATGAAGGAGTCAGCAATGAGGCCAAAACTACATCTTCAGGTACATTCAGGAACATCAGCTCCAAATACATAATAAAATTCCCTTAGGACCTATCTACCTTAATGCTTTTCAGGCATCTCAAACTCAACCTGCCTCTAGGCATCATACCATTGCATTCCATACTCTAGGCCAGGGTTTCCTAACCTCCACTGGAAACTGACATTTTGGGACTAGATAATTATTTTGTTGTGTGGGACTGTCCTATGTATTGTAAGATGCTTAGCAATAGTCAAGGCCTCTGCAGAGTACATGCTTGTAGCACCCTTCCCCTGAGTTGCGACAACCCAAAATGTTACCAAATATTGCCAAATATCCCCTGGAGCAAATAAACCCAGGTGAAATCCACTGTTCCAGTCCCAACCTGATAATCTGTGGTTCTCTGAAAAAAGTTTTGCACATACCATTATCTGGAGTGGTCTTCTCCCTCCTTTCCTGCCAAGGTGCTTTCTGCTCACCCATCAGTACCCAGGTTGAGTGTCACCATGACTGTAAACCTCTCCTTGGTGCCATCACAGTATCCTTGTATGTAATACTTTAATTTCACAAGTGGCATTGTACTACAGTTATTCTCTGAATTTGTTTTCCACAACTGGACTATTGCAAGTTCCTCCAGGCCTGGCACATAGAAATTATTCAATAATGTTTGCTTAAGTAAATGAATGAAAGAAAATATTTGCATTTTATTTTTTTACAAATGGAATATTAACACCTTCTATTAAAGTTTTATCACGAGAGGCTATCTTTCAGAAGTTAAGAAATCATTTCTGATTGATACTTTTTTGTTATTTTTAGGGTACACTTAATTTTTCTATATTAATTTATTTCTGCTTGAGCCAATATCAGTAACTATTCTTGCTATTTTAATGTCTTACTAAATTTATTAATAATCATAAATTACATTTAATAATCAGAATTATGTTAAATTTAATATAAATAATGTAAATGTATATTTTAATCATTTTCAAAACTATCAATTATTTTAATGGGACATTATATATATATATATATTTTACTATTTTAGAGGATGTGCACAGAAAAGATGTGTAGGATTTTCATCAATTTTTTCAGTACTCTTAATAATATGTTTTCTGTCTACATATCATTTTTTATCAGGAGACCACAAAATCAGTTTAATTGGGAAATCCCTACATATCTTATCGCGGAAGGTAAACGTGGTCATTCCCATTTAGTATTTGAAGAAATAAAATGCAATATTTTTTCCTAGAAATGTCTTGACAATCCTGATTAGCACTAGGAGCACCTGTCACAGACTTGCTGTCATGATACAAAGCTGTTAGAAATACTAACTGGGATAACCACCCTTAGTGGACAGGGCTTCAACTCTATGGGAACACATTGAGCAGAATCACGTGTGGAATTAGTTGTCAGAGAATTTCATCAGGTCTCAAATTTATACTGAGCTAATATAAAACTTCCTTCCTCTAATGGCTGCAACGTCTTAGTCTATGGTCATCATAGGATTCCATTAAGATATGTGGTAAAGTTACAGAATCCTAAAAACTCTCAAGAGAAAGTTACCAAACTAAACTAACAAAAGAAAGTGCCTCTTATTAATAAGATGCATGACTTCTTCATAATCTCTTTTGCTTTTCTAAACTAAAAAGTGCCTCTTATTAATAAGATACATGACTTCTTCATAATCCCTTTTGCAGTTTTAAGTCTAGGAGCATCAATTCATCACCAGGGAATCACTATAATAGCATTGAGTTTTAAGTCCTAAATTACAAAATTCTCAACAAATAATAAAATTGAATCTACTGGCAGTTACAGGAATATAGCAGCAAATAGCACCTGGCATGCACTTTATGACATGCAGATTGAGGCCAAATCCTTGGTTCAACTTCACTGGTAGAATGGGGGGTTCAAGGTGCCCAACAAATTAGCAAAATTTGAAATACAAACTACTTTCCAGTTGTGGGAATTATAAACCACTGGAATCATTTTTAGAACATTAATTTGGCATTGTAACATTAAAAATATGAATATACTTTAACCTCATCTTTAGGTTCCTAGACCCAATTTCAATGTGTGTGTGTGTTGGGGGTTCGGGGAAGCTTTCCATACAACACCAAGCAATTCTGGGATATCAGTGTTGAGAATTCAGCTCAATTCTGACTGACGTTATCTACCTGGAGATAGCGTCAGATTCCATAGTATGAGGGCTCAGTCCCACAAGATGCTCCCCCACTTCCCACAGCCCTAGTTCAAATGCTAGTCACAAACCCAAACTGTTGCCTGTGCTTCTGACAAACTAGCTACACCCTCCAACTCAGGATGCCAATTCCAAGTCCAGGTTGTTATCTGTACTTTTGATCAAATGGTTAGTTTCCAAAAACCTCCTCCTTGGGTTCAATTAATATGCTAGAGCAGCTCACAGAACTCAGAGAAACATGTTACTTTCTAGGTCACCAGTTTATTATAAAGGATATAACACAGGAACAGCCAGATGGAGACAGGCATAAGGCAATGTATGGGGAAAGGAAGAGGAACTTCTACGCCCTCTCTGGGCATGCCACGTCTCCCCACACCTCCACGTGTTCACCAACTGGAAAATTCTCCAAATCCCATCCTTTCAGGTTTTTAATGGAGGTTCCATTACATAGGCGTGATTCATTAAATAACTGGCCTTTGGTGATAGACTCAACCTCTTGCCCCTCTTCTCTCCCTAGATATTGTGTGTGGAGTGGGAGGGTAGATATGGATGTGGGTGTGGGCATATTCAAAGTTTCAAATCTCTATTCATATAGTTGGTTCCCCAGCAACAGCTCTCACCATGGGGTTACCTGAGGGCTTTCCAAAAGTCACCTCATTAACATAAAAAAAGACACCTTTACAGCTCTTGTCACAGGAAATTCCAAGGGTTTTAGGAGCTTTGCCCAGAAATGGGGTCAAAGACCAAATATATGTATTTCTCATTATAAATCACATCACTCCTAGCAATCCCACTAGTTACTTGTGATAGATGAAAAATCTTTCCACAGAAACAAAATCACCAATATGTAAGGACCTACAAACAATCATGTTTATTACCGTATTTTCTTTTTTATGGTGTGTCCATAATATTATGCAGATATTAAAAAGTATAAAATGATACATTAGGTCTGTGTACTAATCTGGAATGTGTTCATGTTTTATGATTAAAGGAGAAAAGTGAAATTGTAGACCAATGTGTATATGTGATTTCATTTTATTAAAAAAGGGAAAAAGAAATAAAGGAAAAAAGAAAACTTTCATATATTTGTATATGCATATATGTGGGTATACACATGATATATGCATAAATGTCTGCACACATTTGTATAAGCATAGAGACGGGTGTGGAAGGTATTGTTAACTTGTTTCTACTTTTACTGAGAGGAAGAGAGGTAGATTTAAAGGGAAGAGATGGAGAGACTAAGAAGTTATTATAAATATATATTCCTTATGTTATATATATAATATATACACATACATATATGTATGCACATATATTGTGTGTGTGTGTGTATATATATATATATATATATATATACTTGGACTTGTTACAATAAACATATTACTTTCACAATGTGAGAAAGTCTTTAATATCAAGATTTTTAAAAAATACAGTAACAATAACAAAAATCACTTCCATCCCTGAGATCAGCTAACACATACACTAATAACGTGTATGACAGAAATTTAGAAGAAGTAGTAGAAAAACAATAAAAATTCAACCATAAGATAGTGGTGTGGTAACTGTAGCAATGAGGCAGGAGAAATTCTGTCTCAGCTTTTGTAACAACATCAGGATAATCTATAAGAGAATCAAGAGAATGAATACTTAACTTGACTCAGGTTTTTCATTTCAGATGCTCTTGGACCAAATTTTGTATTATGTTAAGGAAATACAATTTGAAAAGTTAAGCTGAAGTTAAATCCACAGAGGTCAAGCTTTGGGCCAATGATTATCAGCCTACAGGTGCTCACGACACAGCAGGTGAACTATTTGAGTATACTGGAGACAGTGAAGTATGAGTCTTGGTCCTCTTGGTCAAGGAATTTGTTACTTAGATAGAATTAAGAAAGGAAATAATTCCTGATACAGAACAGTAAGGATTCAAGAGCTAAATGTTGTGGTATGGACTTTTAATGCAATAGCAGAATGTACGAAGCCAGGAAGAAAATGATTCCAGAAAGTCACCTGGAAGAAGGACACCAGAGATAGTATTTATCAGTTGGGGGAGGGAGTCAGCAGGGCATCACAAAATAAAGAAAAGGGATCAGTGAGTACAACAACAGGAAGTGAAGTAGGCTGGAGTAAGTGGAGTGACATCTAAAAAAGGAAGAAGACCAAGCTCAAGGAGTAGAGAGAAATGTGTAAGGAGAGGAACAGGTGGACTAGAAGATTAAAATGGTCCTAGAATGCCAGGTACAAGAGTTTAGGCTTGAGACAGAAAACAGGGAGCCTGTGAAGATTTTTTTTTAAAGATTTTATTTATTTATTTGAGAGAGTGTGTATGTGAGCAGGAGGGAGAGGAAGAAGTAGAGAGAATCTGAAGCAGACTCAGCACAGAGCCTGACACGGGGCTCAGTCTCTCCATCCCGATATCATGACCTGAGCCAAAACCAAGAGTCAGACACTCAAATGACTGAGCCACCCAGGCGCCCCGAGCTTGTAAAGATTTTTTAAGGAGGAGAGCAATGTGCTGTGGAAGGAGGCTACGTCTCGCTACGTACATATTAGAGGAGATGATGAGGAAGACATGCTATTGAAACATTCCTGGAAAGCAAAGTAAAGGTTCAGTCTAGGTACATGCCACCCCAAACTAAGATTTATAACAATCAGATTGTGATCCCCTTGGAATTCCCCACTCTTTTGTATTCTACAGCCCAGAACTGTACTATACATACAGAGGGATATAATAAATGCATACTGATGAGGAAAATAGAAGTAAATATAGGAAATGGGATGAATTTTTAGGGAAAAATCAAATGGAAACTGATTAATGGATATAAGGAATAAAGAAAAAGCTCTAATCAAGTATGACTCCAAGTTTTCAAGCTTTCATGATGAAATAATAGTAGTATCATTGAATTAGACAAGGAGGAGATATAAAGAAAATAGTTTTAAGGCAAATCCATTAAATTTTTATGTCATAAGTTCAATCTTTTAAGCAGCAATATGATCAGTATCACTGTTCTAAGCAGCAACAGTGATCAGTATCACTGGTAAAACACCATAACCTCTTCTGAGTTTAAAAATAAAGGGAAGATGTAGCTCTTTGAAAAAAGGCATGTGAGCTACTTGTTGCACACACACCGTAGAGGTGTCAATTCAGCAAACATGACTTGAGAATGACTGTGAACTAGGAACTATCCAGGTGCTTAGGACGGGAAGATAAACAAGATGATATATTTGCCTTCAAGGTGCTTACTGTCCCAAGTGTGAGACAGACATCATTTTGAGAGTGTTTCTTTATTTAAGTGTTCTGAAAAGTGCCATGGTGTTCAACAGTGATGTAAAAAAACAGCTGGGCATTGAAGGGAACTAAACAAAACATCTCACAAGAGATATTATTTGAGCTTGATATGGAAAATATAGCATAAACAGACAGTGGAAGAAGGAAAAGGAAAGAGAAAGAATATTTACAGATGTGTGACGCACCCATGGTATCGCCTGCAAGCAGTGTTTCTAAAAAGTGACACTGCCCCACACCTGCTACTGCAGGGCAGCATCTGCAGCCCTTTTTTGGCCCCACCTAACCCAAGATGGATAAAAGAGTTCTCTAGGCATTTGGACAACAAAGTTTTTAGTTGTCTGGAATGAAGCACATATAATTTGGGAGTTACAGAATGCCATGTCCTGCCATTTAAACTGAAGCACAGAAGCGTCCAAGAGAAAATAATAGATATGGCCAGAAATCAGAAATATGAGATGGAAAAAAGTATCCTCACAGTGTTTGAGTGCTCAACTCCATGTATTACTGAGGCCAACCGTCATTCTGGCCCTTGGCTTCATTGGCCACTTCCTTTTACTTACAATGATAATTTCCGTTTTCTTTAGTGTTTGTTTCTTTCTTTTTTCCCCTTTTGTATTCTTTGTTTTTTGTTTTGTTTCATTTAATTCAAATTTTGTTAGAAGTAAGGGAAGTCAACTATATAAATGCCTAATACACTTAGGTGATTCAATTTTTTTTTTAGGGGGTTGAGGAGGGCCAGAGGGAGAGGGAGAATCTTAAGCAGGCTCCATACCCAGTGCAGAGCCCAACATAGGGCTTGATTTCATGACCCTGAGATCATGACCTAAGCTGAAATAGTTAGAACTCAGACTCATTCAGGGCTACTAGCAACTAATTAGTGGTAGACCTGGAATCGTGGACCAGATCTTGTTCCAAGGCCATTTTTTCCTCACTACATCATATTGCATTCCCAAAACAAAAACAAAAACCAAACAAAAAACAAAGAAAAGCTGCATGTATTAAAAACTCACATAGTCATGAAAGGGCAGTGGGTGTTCTGAGGACCTGTACCCCTTCCATGTAGCTGGGGAACGGAACTCACAGGAGAAAGCTTTACAAAAAAGAAGCTTGATAGTAGGTTACCGTGAGCTCATGAAGAACCCGTTATGCTAGGGAATCTGAACCTGATTTAGTTACAATGGAGAGTATTAGCTTTCTTTTTCTGTTAAGCTTTTTTTAAAGCCAAGGGAGAGATGTTATCAGATTTTGTTTAAGAAAGACAATAATGGCAGCATTAAAGATAGATTAGAAAAGAAAAAGATTGTTGAGAAACTCTTGTGATAATCTATGGGAGAGATGGTAAGCCCTTGGTCTAAGGTAGTGGTGGCAAGAGAGAGATGAGGTTAGATTACAGAGATATTTCAAATAATGTCCAGGACTCAAGGCCACTTGACAAATGGAAGAATTAAAGCTGATTCCATGGTGTTCGGCTTGGACACCTGACATAATGGAGATTCTTATGACAGGGTAACTTTGAGGTCAAGAAAATGGCAGAATTGGGGATAAATTCCACAGCTCTTGAGCATGTTTTAAAATGGATCCTTTGTACTGCTATCTGAGTCATGCAGACATTCGATTCTATCTCATTGGGTTTAACTCTCTTACTAAAGCTCAAAAGACAAATACAGGGCATGTTATTTTGAACATTTCCCAAGTTACCAAATTTATTGAACTATGGGTATATACTATTTTAGGTCTAAATCTAATACTGATCACAGCCTTTAAATTTCTTCCTCTGCTGACTGCTTTGGATCTGGATTCTTCAGAATGATGAAAGAGTTCCGTTTGGGAAACAAAAGCTGTTCAGAATTGAAATGGGGGGGGGGAACCCTCTCCTTTTCGAATGCTGATGTATTATTCCCCAAGGCAGTCTCCTGAATGAATCTTTTTCCTTTGTTGTGTAAGAGCCTTCAAAAGCAGTGAAGAACATTCATTTTTCTACTTGATTTTGTTACTCTGCCAGGAATAGCACAGGGGTCCCTTTAGTGAGTGAGACTAAGGGCACTAAAATGGTTGGAAATCACTGAAAACAGTAGCAGGTTTATTTGAGCAAAATCGGTGGGGTGGTGTAATATACATTTTTAAAAATGCATTTTCATTAAAATTTAAAAATGAGCTTCCAAACAAACTCTGGAAAGGGCTCCAAATACAGCCTTACAAACCCAAAATGAAATCAATAAAAAGAAACCAGCCAAGCAGCAAGTTGAGAAAACACCAATTAGAGATTTTAACAAACAGAGAAGCTCACTGTGGGGTACAGTTTTTAAATCAGACAAGAGAAATTTGGGCTTTTTTCTCCACCTCAGCACTGCTCTACTGTGCTCTCCCTGGAACCAAAATTGATGGGATTCAGAATGCACCCCAGGAAGAAACCACAAACAAGCGGGTGCTTTCGGCATTATATCTGAGCAGATGAAAGCAAATATTATTCTGATAGGTTTTCATTTTGCCCTCCAAGGAGTTCTGCATTATTATCCATGACTAGGGATTTTAATAGTCAAACTACCACAAATTTGTCAAACACTCAATTTCTGCCTGGTTTCAGAGTGCAGCTTCCACCCATGGAGGTTAACTCAGGTCTCTCTATCCAAGGAATTTCTTGAAGCAAATTATTTTCTGATAGCCTGCCTCCACCTATGTGCCTCCACAGATGAGGCACACTAACCAGGTAGGCAGGTGAGGTTCATCTTCAGCCCACCTCCCACCCCAGCTATCGAGTCTGGCTAGACAACTCCTGGATGTAGTTCCATGCCTCATAGTGCCCAGTCTTCTGCTTCTCACTGGCTGGTTCCCCTTGGAGTTTATTTGCCCATCTCCTATTAAAACCACCCTATCTTATTCTCTGATGCTCAGGAATAAAGCTTTGCACTTCTTGCCCGGTGAGGCAACACAGACTGCCATGAAAAATTACACTGTCAGTGCTCAGGAGTTCAGTACTTTTGTTTTATCAATTTCACATCACAAGAGGCTCTCACAAAACCTGAAGAATAATAAAGCAATTTCTAGGGACACCTGGGTGGCTCAGTCCATTAAGTGTCTGCCTCTAGCTCAGGTCATGACCTCAGGGTCCTAGGATTGAGTCCTACATCTGGCTCCTTGCTCAGCAGGGAGCCTGCTTCTCCCTCTGCCTGCCACTCCTCCTGCTTGTGCTCTCAAATAAAATAAAATCTTTTTTAAAAAAAGCAATTTTTATGTGTTGATTATTTTATTTGGTTATTTCTACTTCTACATGCATATATGTATGCATATATGTGTGTATATACACATGTATGTATATGTGTAAACATATGTGTGCATATGTAATCACACACACACACATATATGTGTATAAATATATGTATTTTCCCCAAACCCTAAGGCTGTTTTGTCTGAAGATGTACTTTTAGGTTCCTATACAATAGCTATTTATTAAAGAAACATCTCCCATGTTAATTGTTTCTTTTTAGCCATTACTTTTAAGCCAAAGCTCATAATCCTTAGTGATATGGTAGGTTATGGAGATGTTTATTCGTCCAAGGCCCACCAATCTAAGAACATAACTTGTAAGATACATTCAGAATCCCACCATTTTCATCACTTCCGCTGGCATCACCCTCACTGTTTTCTTTCCTAATCATTTTCCTTGCTTCTACCCTTGTCTCCATCTGTCTGTTCTCAACACAGCATATAGAGTTATCTTTTTCAAAAGCAGCTCACATCACATCACTCAGACTTTCTAATGGCTCCTCATCTCCTTTAGGATAAAAAGCAAAGTCTCTGAATTGTCTACCAGGCTCTAAATGATCTCATTCCCCTCCCATCTCTGTCCTATCCATATCTACTCTCCCTTAGCATTGAGATCTTACTGACATTGTTCCCCCTAAAGCCTTCCCTCTTCCTAGAAAGCTCTTTCCTTAGAATGCAATTGTGCTTGGTTGATTTCCTCACTTTCAAGTCTTTGCTTTAGTAAGGTTTACTTTGGCTATCCTACTCCATACTGAACTTGCCCACAAGTACCCCACCAGCACCAAAAACAAAACAAAACAAAACAAAACACAAAACACAAATCATCTCTCTCCTGGCCTTTCCAATTACCCATTTTTACTTTTTTCCATAGCACTTACCACCTTACATTCAATCAAATTTAGCTATTTCTTATTTTACTGTCTATCTCCCTTGCCAAAATACAAGTTCTCTGAGGGTGGGATCTTTGTCTAACCATGCTGGTCAATCCCTAAATAGGAGCTTGTACACAGTAGATAACCAATAAATATTTGCTGAAAGAATGTACACCGTCCAATTAATTCAAAATTGTGGAATGTATTTTCTATTTCTGATAAATGATGCAGACGTATATATGTGCATACCATTTTAATTATGAGTTTCTTAATTGAGCATGTGAGGAATAAGATTATTATTTTTATTTTTTTGGTAGAATATGGTTAAAGAAATGTTAGAATGTTTTAAAAAGGCAGGTTTTAATTGGTTGCATACCCTGGCTCGGTAAACAATATTTAAGAAGCACCTGCCCTCTGTAATGTATTCCAGGTGTGAAGCTGAACAAGCCATGTCTCAGAAATACCAGCGTTGGGTGGAGAAGACTAACTTGGAAATAAATGAAAGAACACAATATAGGTTGATAAGTGAAGTGGTAGAGTAATGTACAAGGAGCAGAAATGACAAGCAAGAGAGTGATTCAGCAAAAAGTTAGACACTACTGAGGTTAGAACATGATCCCAGTACCTTCAAGTAACTCTTCAGAACTGAAAACATATGTGAGGGTCTGAGATTTTGTTTTATCTTGTAAAGAAGATCTGAATGCAGGGGCTCCTGAACCACTCCGTTCTTTGAGTGTTCCAGCTTCATTCAGGCCAGACTTTGGACAAAAGCACACGAACATCTCAGAGCTAACACGCAGGTCAGGACAGGGTACCACAGGCAAAGGAGGGGAGGAAAAGAAACAAAAGAGAAACAACCCTCTTGCCTTCCCTATGATGCCATATGAAGGCTCTGCATCAGAAATGGCCAGCACCCCATGCCCTTCCTCTAATCTATGAGTAAAACACAGAGCAAGGGTCCACTGGTAGTTAGAGAGAAAATGCTCATTCTTGCCCTAGGATTAAAGAGATCTAGCCCATGCGAGAGCTAGCACAGAGAAAACTAACACAATCAAGTCTAGCATCTAAATGTCAATGTGGACCAAAAGATGAGCATAAATTGTGTCTATTTATTTATTAATTTAGTTCCAGGTCAAGTTTTGTGCTTGAGTTAAGTTTCTATGGAAATTCTTATTCCATGCTGTTATGAAGAGACAACTCTGTTTCAACAGGCTTTGGATTCCGGTCCAGGCTCCAGCCTGTCTCAAAATCCAAACAGAATCCTAAAATCTGTTCCTGCCTCTACCAGAACTTGCTGTATTTTCTTTGCCTCCTGCTACCACACAGTTGGATGGACACCAAGTATAGAAAATTTCAGCCTCAAAGGAACATTTTAAGAAAGTTATGAGCCAGATTCAATTATTTGTATAAGAATCATGTCTGAAATAATATTCTGGTAATCTACCTTGAACACAACTTAAAATAACTCCAAGTTTAAACCCCAGATGCAGATGGACTTGCAGGGCTGGTTTTGCCACTCATTAGCTATTTTACTTTGTACCTTAGTTTTCCTATCTATAAAATGGGGATAATAATTAAAATGCCATCACAGAGATTTGAAAGAGCTCTATGTATTGTACAGTGCTAAGCATGGTACCTGACTCCTAACTAAAGCTCAACAGATTAGGTATAATTGTTGTCACAGTGATTATAATTTTCAATCCAAGCCTTAGTGTTTGTGAGAGTTTTCCAACAGTAAACTGGCATCTGAGCATTCTTTTAATTTTCCATACACTGAATGAATCCAGTGATTACCATCACGTCTGCTGCATGGCTATCCACTCTCCCTGCAGGGGACAGCAGTAGAAAAAAATGACAATGACAATTATTTTAACAGGAGTTTCCATAACAAAAGGGTAAGGTGAAATGTTTATTAATAAATCTCAGCCTCATCTCGACATGAGAATGTTATCTACAGAAGCTGATTAAAGCACTGTAAAAGGGAAATCATTTCACATTTTTTATGCCATAATATAGTATAGGCAGTACACAGATTTAGGAATAACAGTTTTATTTACTAATTACAAAATCCATTCATTTTGTACACACTGCACCCCTTTCTTTCCCCTATCCTTTCCCCTTCATTAATAGATTTAGAACTGACAGTGCTTTCACTTCTAAGTATAAAGAATCATTTTCTTCTGAACATAGAGACAACTATGAAATCAAAGTTTAAAATATAGTCCTCTTCTAACAGTGATTCAGATTTCCATTAAACCTCCTCCCACCCTCTCAAATTAAAGTTTGAAAAGCAGAGCTCAGAAATAAACTGACAGGCACTAGTACTTCGTTCATTTCCAGCAAGGAAGCACCAATTTGATTCCTACCATAACAATTTTTGCTGTTGCCAGTGCATCAAATTTTTTTAACACAGCTTCTCAAGTGATAGAAATCATCCCGTCACTTTGTTTCATAAAATTGACACCCTGGGGAAATGCAAAATAGGGTAAGAACTTAAGCGAAGCTGCTCCTCCAACCCCTGCTAGGTATTCCTGAAATTCTCTTTTCCTCTTCAACTAATGTCATCAAGTCCCAATTGCTTGTTGTTCTTTTCTCCTTGTTCTGCTCACGTGCTACAACATCCCTGGCTTCCCTCAGCAAGGGAGTTGGTGTTTTTAAAAAGTGTTACTCCTAGATCGGGATTCTACTGCAGGCTGATTTGAATGCAGTGACAAAGAAAAAAAAGAAACTTGATGAAATTATTTCACACACAGAGCCATAAACATATGGAATAAATTACTACAGAAGATGATTCAAAGAGTTTAAGAAACACCTGGATTTGTTTCTGGAGGCAGTGGATTAGAGTGATATGGAGGCACACTCACAAAGCGAAGTGTTAAGGCTCCACCTCTTATTGAAATGGCACCTCTTGCACTTAGCAGGAGCACCAGCTATGAAGCAAGTCTATTTTAAGAGAAAAATCTTCTCAAATACCCTGGAAACAAGTCAGACTGAATCACAGGAGCTACCTTCCTAATGGGTTTGGCCTCTGGCTTTAAGGAAAGAGAGTGAATGATGGAAGGTTCTTCTCAAACCAGAAAGACGGGAAGACTATCTGAATACGCAGGAACTAAAATTCAGCAATTTCTTGAGATCTGGTCCAGGTCTACCACGTCAGCCACATCTCTGACCTTCCACCACCTCCCTCCCTACTCTCCAGGCGCATTCTGACTCTGCAGAAACAGTCAACTCCCCAGTTGCATGAGTACATCATGGTCTCCTCTCCCAATTCTATTCCCCTCGTCCTTCAGCCTGGAGGCCACCCTTCCTGTGACCTCTATAGTCGTGCCTCCCTCAGTGTTTCCATACCACATACAAACTATCTTTATGTGCTTACTTTATTAATCTCTATTTCCTCACCACTTCACAACGTGCCTGGCTCATCAGAGATGTTTAGTATTTAAAAAAATTTACATTGCCTCACTTTGTCCCAGAAAGGATTTAAAATGCTTGATAAAAATAATAGCTATGGGCCCCCTGGGTGGCTTTGAAGAGCATGCGACTCTTGATCTTGGGGTTGTGAGTTCGAGCCCCACATTGGGTATAGAAATTATTTGGAAAGAACATCTTTAAAAAAAAAAAAACTAACATCATTGTAACTTTAACATGTGCCCAGCACTGTAAAAGTGCTTCACGTGTTTTAACTCATTTAATCCTCATAAGAGCACTGTGGATAAATGAGCTTATCATGTAATTCCTAAATTATCCCGGCTTTGTAAGTGAGGAAATGGAGGTGGGAGATGTTAACTAACTTGCCCAAGGTCAGCTGGCTAGTGAAAAGCAAACTTGGAACAGGCTTCAGCCAGCTGGTTCCAGAGCTAGTACACTTGGCCATGACTCTGTTACCTGAATGCCTAACATAGCAGAGAAACAAAAATAGGAGAAGGTGATAAATAAACAGTTGAGGTCATAAAATGGAGTTCTTAATTAGACTAATGAAAAATGCATGTAATAAAGCCCTACAGAGTTTATGGTCAAAAGCACGGACTATGAAGCCAGCTGCCTGAGCTCAAATCATAGCTCTGACACTTAATAGGTGTAAGTGCCCACAGGCAAGTTGCTTAGGTGAAATGTGCCTCAGTTTCCTTAACTGTGAAGTACTGATATGTAATGATATGTACAATGTACAAACATTGTAGGTGGTATCACCGCCTAACTGTAAAAGTTAAGTTAGTTTACATATAAAAAAACTATAGAAAATAAAGCCCCACACATATTATACCGGTTTTCAGCAGCCGATTAAAAAAAAGGTAAAGTTAATCACTCAATTAAACAAAAACACATCTGTTACTTAGGAGAATATCCTTGATATCAAAACTTAAAATAAATTTCTTCGATGGTGTTCATGCAGGATGGTGGTGTGTTAGGTCATGCTTTTATTCACCATCCACACGTGTACCTATTCAGTAGCAGATCTAGGTGTTCGAAACAGAAAGAACGATCACAAGACAAACATTTTGTAAACTTAGATGTGACTATCCAAAATGATGCCCACTGAATTTTCATATCCTAATGACCATCCACCCCTTCAACGAATATCTGCTGAGCCTCTACTTTGTTTTTTTTTTTTTTTTTTAAAGATTTTATTTATTTATTTGACAGGATAGAGACAGCCAGCGAGAGAGGGAACACAAGTAGGGGGAGTGGGAGAGGAAGAAGCAGGCTCACAGAGGAGGAGCCTGATGTGGGGCTCGATCCGACAACGCCGGGATCACGCCCTGAGCCAAAGGCAGACGCTTAACCGCTGTGCCACCCAGGTGCCCCTAAGCCTCTACTTTGTATCACATGCTGTTTGGGGCCCTACGGACTTAATGGTAAGCCACAAAGGACAAAAGCCTCTGCCCTCACGGAGGTTAAGTTCAAATGAAGAGAGAAATAATAAATCAATAAACAACAATGTCAGGTGGTGTTAAAAACTAAAAAGTAAAATAAAGCAGATTAAGAAAATAAATAATAAGGGAAGCGGAGGGGACTTCTCTTTCAAATAATACCTCTCTCTCAGCAGGTGGTATCGAAACAGAGACCTAAATCAAGAAATATATCAGAGACAGAGATCCATTTTTTCCCCTAATTATTCCATCCTGGAAATCAGATGAAATATTATCACCTGCTTGTCTAACTTCAGGTCAATAAGATCAAATGTTCTTTGATGAATTATTCTGTAAATCTCCCTTACTCCCTGATGGTGCATCCAGATGTATGTTATTTGCATTCCTTTATTTGCATTAAGGACAAATTTCCTTTGGAGGTTTGAATATAAGCAAATGAAGAAAATGAGTGGGACAAATTTCATACATACCAATCTAGTTACAATCTGAGAGTGATGTGATTAATTTCGTCTAATAAAAACCCAAAAAGCTTACACTGGAACCATCAAAAAGAAGACAGTGAGAAACAGAATTAGATACCTGAGAGGTGAACTACATGAAGCTATTTCAAAAATGTGTGTTCAAGATGGTTTTCAAATAATGAGAGATATTCTTTGGGGCCTGTTGGTTAAGAAGCATGCTATTAAGAGAGTCCAACTTTGGGAAATGCAGTATTTGAACCTATGGTAAAAGTTGTTATATTCAACTCATTGAAACAAAGAGAGACTCTGGACCCGCAAGTTTGTCATTCTGGTCAATTTTGACCATCTCACACTTGAGCATAGAAAAGTTTGACCAATGGATCAAAGCTAACACAATGTTAATATATTAGTACATGTGTCTGCAACATGGAGTCTAAATTAATTCTCCTTTTCAGAAGAGTCACTCATTCTTTTTTTATTTCCTCCCACCTTGTACTTTGTCGAGCAATCAGCTATCTATTTTCTAACACTGCACACTAAGACAAGGAACTTCTTCCTATATTATGACTCAATGATTGTCAGATATCAGATTGATTTTAAGAAACTGAAGTTTTAGTCTTTAAATAGTTACTTCCCCCCTATAGACATTATCCTTGATATCTGACAAATCTGTGTTATTTGGGACCACTTTAAGCGAAGATAGCAATAAACTGCACGCCATTACTTACATGAAAAAGGGACACCATCATACATTTTTAGGTGCTAGTGCCCTGGCCTTCCATTCTTTTGAATATTAGTTATTTTCCTGTTCAATCTAAATTGCAAACAATGTTCTGTAGTGAAGGGGAACAAAAGGCATACTCATTTATTTTGTTCCTCACAATGATGATGCCCTATGAGATTTCGTCATTGGACGGATGGGGCTTCACTATTAAATGCTCTGAGATAAAAATACAAATGGAATAAAAAGCAGAGAAGGGGGGAAGTCTCTAAGGCTGACAACCTGGACTAAAACTACAGGGATTAAGTGTGTGTCTATTTCTCTGCTAAAATACATACTAGAACCTTGACAGTTTCTTTGCAAAGTTAGCGCATGTGCTTAATTTAGACTCACTGTTTCAGTATCCAAGAAGCTACCATATATGGCTGGGGTAGGGAGGCAAAATAGGTGTTGGAATCATATGATGTCACATAGACTCCAGCACAGCAACAGACCAGAGCTTTGTGAGTGCTGTTGCTTATGTACTATATAGTGCTTTTCTTATTTATAAAGCTGAAGCATACATTCTATTGCTCTTGTTCTTAGGTTATCAGACAGCCATAATTTCCGGTCTTTTGTTTGAAATGAAGGCCTGCCTGGAAAAATTGAGGGTGCTGCCAGGCTTACTAAAAGACATTTTTTGTAGCACACGGTATTTTTTACTCCACTACCCCACCCCTCAACTCTTGGGTGTAGGGGGAGGGGCACAAGATTTGAGAAAGAGACATAAATTATGAAACTGAAAACACATTAAAGCAATTTATGGACAGAATCTTGTCAAATGTTCTGTTAGCTGCAAAAACAGTGACATGCACTAGTGTACAGTAATGTGCATCTAAGCATACCTCAAAGACTATGTTCCGAGAGTAAAATTACTTGTGAAATACAAGCTATATTGAATTCCTTCTGGAAAAGGAAACAAAAGTTAAAATTCAGGTTACATATCTGTAAGACTAAAGTAGGCAATCAAAATCAAACTTCTACACCAGATTCATTTGACATGATTTCAAAATAAACTAAGTTCAGTAAACCTGTTGGCAGAGAAGTATCATTTGTCAAGCGATTAACAGAGGCACAATCTGTAATTATGAATCGCTGAAAGCAGGCTTAATGAGAGAATGACTCACTCACGTTTTGGGGTGAAGGGGGAGGGGTCTCAGAAACTGTAATTTGATTTACAAAACTCTAAATAGCTAATGGCAGGTAACTCTTGCCAACTAACCAGCCAACTCTTGCAAGCTCATTAACGGAACTCCATGGTCTCACTGAAGGATAAACCATATGGAGGTGTCACTAAAAGCTGGAGATGAGAGACTGTAATTCACGTTCAGGCCTTCTGTGAGTCGGTCATATGGGCATTGATTTGAGCCTTTGTTTATCTGACATGACCTGTTCTTAAGAAAGAAGAGAAAATAAATTTTTAGGAGGTTATTGGTTTTCTCCCCCTACTGCCTCATACTGCAGTGTTCAACTAATTATTAAACTTCTTTATTCTGCACTAGTTTCTCCAGCTTCCCATATCTTTGTCACATTTTAGTTCCAGCAAAACAAGTGAATAATAGCATTACACAAGTGCCTAATTCACTGTTTGCTTCAGTGCTGATCTTAGAGGGTTGTTAAGTTGCTATTCTATGAGTTCCCTAGTGATTGCAAACCTGTGACTATAAAACCATTTTTAACTCTTTATTCACATGGACACTGTGAATGCTTGAGGGAACATAATGTGTGGCAACACACCTTTACAAGGCATCATTTTGTAAGGGGTTCTGTTTATGTAGTCCCTCTAACCTGGGTACCATAGTAGTGTGTGTATATATGCACTGCAATTTTCACTCCAGATCCATCTGGTCCAATAATCTCTAAAGAAATTATCAAAATAATACATGGACACAGTTTTTAAAATAATACAGAAGACTAATGATAAGCAAGTCTCCTAGTACATTTTTCTCTATCTTCAGTCCTATTCTCCAGAGACAGTTTTAACCATTTATATGTAGAATCTTACATGGCTCTAAATAATAAACTTTAATGACCAGTTCTTGATATTAAATTATGACATCAGCTAGTGCTTCCGGACATGACAGATGAATATTTAGCTCAATTATACCTCCTTTCCCATGACCGTTAGTTTCTGTTTTAAACTTCTTTAGTACTTTTAAATTTTCAAATAATATAATCAAATATTTGTTTATTGTATACAATGTACATAAATATAATAAATATATCTTATTATTTAATATCAAATATTATTTCACTAGTTTTAAATTGTACTTTTTACCTCACTTTTTAAAAAGGGGAATGCTAGCACATTACTCTCCCCCATTTTTTCTTCCTTCCTGTTTCATGTCTAACATTTTATTAGCTATATTCTTAATTTTCTGTCACCAAGATTCAGGTCATTTGCATTCTGTTTTATAACCATAATTAAGATATTTTTTACTTTTTCTATAGGTCAACACCAAAAGTTTTTTTTTTTTTTAAAGATTTTATTTATTTATTTGACAGAGAGAGAGACAGCCAGCGAGAGAGGGAACACAAGCAGGGGGAGTGGGAGAGGAAGAAGCAGGCTCCCAGCGGAGGAGCCTGATGTGGGGCTCGATCCCAGAACGCTGGGATCACGCCCTGAGCCAAAGGCAGACGCTTAACCGCTGTGCCACCCAGGCACCCCAACACCAAAAGTTGTTAATCAGCATTGACATCATATGGTTTTATAAATATGGTTTACATGTGTGCTTTTCTTTCATTTCCCTTCTCATGGGTTTGATGATATGGCTTTACCATTAAAAACAGAATGTTCCTAGAGTTATATTTGATAGTCTTTTCTTACATTACTCCAATTGTTCAAACTGAAATTTTCTTTAGTTTGTTCCATATTTGGACTGTGAGTCTTTGATTCCATTTTCTTTCTATGTGTTTCCAGAGTTTCTAATTGAATATATCTAATACTACCCAGCTCCATAATCAATCTATCCCATTTATTTTTCTTCTTGACATCATTATTCTTAGCCTCCATCTGACAGTCTTGCCATATATGGATTAATTGCTTTCTAGACCTAGTAGAGACGTTAGTTCTATTCTTTCTTGTACCCAGTGCTTTCCACTTCCTTGTTTTTCTTCTCCAAATGGATATATACAATTGAATTTGAAGTTACCTTGGATTTGCAAATGGTTTAATTTTGTTTTCATGTTGGTTGCCTGTTGGATTGGGTAAAAAGCCTAAAAATTAAAGCAATTCTCTCTAAACTTTAGAGGTTTTAACATCTGTTAGCAGGTGTTGTCATGAGAAGCTTGATATCAGCCTAAAATCATTAATCCTTTGTAGGTAATTTGTAACCCTCTTCACCTCTTACTTTGAGTTTAATCATTTCTCTTTATCTTTAGTGTTCTAGACTTTAATAATTATGTGTCTTGCTCTGTGATTTTTGTGTTCATTTCTTATTTAGATGTGTGTGTGTTTGTGTGTGTTTGTGTGTGCACTCATGAGCAATGAGCGCAAGTCAATACCTGTCACTTCTTTGGATAGATGGAGGAGATTTTAAATGATGGCGGTTGTCTCATACTTCTTACTTTACTAAAAACATGTCTTTAGCATTTTCACCATTCATCACAATTTTTACTGTTGAATTTATATATGCATTTTCATAATTTTTTTAAATCAAAGTGTTCTTTTGAAACAAGTTTTAGGATCAAAGTCCAAATTCTTTTTTTTTTTTAAGTCAGCTGACACAGTGGAGATCCAAATTCCTTTCTGGCATATATTGAGGTGATCCTATTACATCTTCTTTGATGTACTGAAAAGCAGTATAAGTATATTTCGTAGTATAGAACTGCAGTTGTAATTTAATACTTTCTGGTAATGAAGTAATTTTTAAAATAGCATTGTGTTTAATCTGATATAATTCTGTTACATCTATATATTGGTGGATAATTTTAGAAGGTAGTGTTTTTATGTGCTAGTAATGACTTTGATACTGTAATATGCTACCTTCAGTTCATTCAGAAGGAATTGCAAATGTTATGTGTTCTGAAAGATTTTATAGGCAGGAATGACAATCATCTCATCTTTGAAAATAGGAAAGTAAAGAATTCACCTAAAAAATTATCTACGTGCCTTTTAAAAAAAAGAAACAATATATATGATGGCTTATATAGCTATTGACTTCTTCAGATTTTCTACATTCATAATCTTTAGTATGTCATATTTTTCTAGATGATTTGCTATTTCACCTACATGTTTGAATTTACCATCACAGAGTTTTATTTTACATAATAATCCTTTCTGTGGCTTTGATGATATCATCTAATTTAAATTTTTTTAAATGTGTATTTCTCTTTAAAGTTTCTTGCTTTGCCTAACTAAAGTTGTTCTATGTTATATCCAAACCAACTGTTGAATATACTTATCCATTCTGCTTTTTAATTTATCACTTTTGTTTTTGTCTGTATTTTTTCTTAATATTCCTATCAACATGTTTTGATATCTAAAATCTTGAAATAAAATTTTAACTTATGTTCTTTTTTTGCCTAAGGAAAGCATTTAAGGTTGTCAATTTAACTCTGCTTACAGCTTTAGTTGTACTTAATTAGTTCTGATGTGTATTCTCATTTTTCTTCATTTTGAAATATTCACTTTGTAATATTAATTGATCACTTGATTCAAGGACTACAATAAAATTTGTTGATTTCAAAGTTGACCTTAATTTAAACTTTTGTTATTACTTTGTAATTTCCTTCCTCTTACTTTTTAAAAATGTGGCCATTTATCACTGACCTTTTAATGTATTAAAATTATCTCTGTGGATTAATATATTATTATTTTAATAAATGATTATGGGTGCCTGAAAAAAGTATGTTTTTTCTGTTATAGTAAATTATATTCATATATAACTTAATAATTATGTTCTATATTCTATGTGTAATTTATCTAAGATATACACATGTGTGCATACCTAATGATATCTCCTAAAAATGTTTTCTCACGTATTGATACATTTAAAAATATTTTATTGATATGTAACTTGGAATGCAAATATGAATGTTGTTACATACTCATTGTAGATCGTACCTTTTTGAAACCTTATTGTCCCATTTAATACTTTTTTCCTTAAATTATTATTTTTCCTAATACTAATATAACCTCACCTTCTTTGTGTTTTTCATGATCTTAAATATTTTTACTCATCAATTACTTGTAATTTTACCATGTTACCTTATTTTGGGTATAGATTATACAACATGTAGTTAGAATTTATTTTTTAATCTAATCTAAGAGTTTCAACCATTCTGTGGAGGATATTAATATATCTATTGCTGTAACTGATATGTTTGTTCATAACAGTCATTTTATTCTAATTTTTTCTTGAAGGTTTCATTGTGATTTCCTTTGTTTTATGTCTATTTATTTGTCCATCTATTCATTCAACAAATATCTATTGAGTACTTTCAGCATAACAAGAAATTTGTTGCACACTAATGAAACAACTGTGAACAAGTCAGCATCACTATGATCATGGAGTTCACTTTCCTGGGAGAAAGTATCTACAGCAATGATAATATCTCATGAAAAGGGCATAACGACAGGTAGTCTGCTTGCAGATGGTGGGCATAAAAAGCACCTGCTTTGGCAGAGGGGGTGTAAGAGAAGGTTTCTTGCAGAGGTAAAACTAAGCTAAGTACTCAGGGATGAGTAAGTCTGAGGACAGAGGGCAGAGGAAACTGAGTTCAGTAGTGAGAAAAATATATTCAAAGACCCAAAGGCCAGAGTACCTACTATTTGGGGGAATTAAAATAATTCAGAATGAAAGGTAGTATTCAAGACGTACATGAGCAGAAATAAGATAAAGACTAAGGAATTTCAAGTTCAGACCTATTGATATTCAAGGGTGTTTTTGTGTGTGTGCATGTGTGTATGTACAAGTGCTGTGGCTCTAGAAAGATATCTAGATTCCTATACGTGGAACAACTGAATCTCTGTGGATATTATTCACCCAAAAGAATGTGGAGATCAAGAAGGGATGAGGTCCTAGGAAAGGATACCAAGATGAAGGGACAGGCAGCAAGGTAAGAGGGATCAAAGAAGACCGATTAGAATGATGCCATACCAGAAAAGTGTGGTTTTATGGGTGTCATCATGGTAGCTTTTCAAAAAGGATGGATGAAGTTTCAAGTGTTTCCACATGGAATATATCTTATTTGATAGACAACTGTAAGTTGAGACACACATCTAGCTTCCTATTTACTTTTAACTCCACACAGGGGTGCCTGGGTGGCTCAGTCGGTTAAGTCTGCCTTCTGCTCAGGTCATGATCCTAGCGTCCTGGGATGGAGCCCCTTATCAGACTCCTTGCTCAGCGGGAAGCCTGCTTCTTCCTCTCTCTCTGCTCACTATTCCCCCTGCATGTGCTCTCTCTATCAAATAAATAAATTAAAAACTCCACACAAGTTACGAAGTATGGCTCTACCTGCCCTGCTTCCTAGCACTAATGCCCACCAAAAAATCTTACTGTATTATACTGAAGTCCCCCACACTACAGGTTTTTCCCCATTTCTCCTCTGTGAAAACCCTGAGAGCTTCCTTTGTGGATGCTTTGAATATTTTGGTCTGTGATTGTGAAAGGCATAATTTTTAGCCTTGCTAAGAATATCAATAGTCTGCCCTTGCCCTAAGTCTCCGCTTCTTAATAGGGGTCACTTTAAGTCTTTTGCTTAAGTGGCATCTTAACTGATGCTCTGCCGCTTTTTGAGGGAATGGAGCTGAGGGTTAGTCTCTCATCCCTTCCTTTATAGTGTCTTCTGTGCCAGAAGAAATACACTGAAATTTCTAGTGTATGGTCACACTCTGCTTGTTTCTAATAAGGTACACATTTTAAAAATTTCATTCCCTAGATTTTTTCTTGAGAATATGGAAAAGGGATTATTAGAACTAGTATTTCCATTTTACCTGGAGGTCTTCAACTATTTTATTACATCAAAACCTGACAGGTTCAAGTTAAGACTCAAAAAGTTAATAAAATGGCCTAATTAACACTGTGGGTAATCATTAAAATATATTTACTACAAAGTATGAAATTAAATAATGCTCTAGAATTAAATTTAAGTTTCTCCTCACACAGCTAGAGTAAGCAATAGGGATGGCTCTTAATCACTTTCAGATCCATTCCTGCTCTTCTTTGGGGTTTCACATAATTCCTATATAGGCTTTGCTACATCATATTTGTTTCTTTCCCCCTGAAGTGTGTTTATTTCTTTTCTTTCTTTCTTTTTTTTTTTTGAAATATAACTGATATATAACATTATATTAGTTAGGTGTAAAACATAATAATTCATATTTGGTTTTTATATTAGTTATAGAAATATTTTAATCTCTCTAATTGTAGTTGCTCAATTCACAGTTAAGCTTATGAGGATTTTAAATTGTACTTACAAAGATTTTTATTCTTTTCTAGTATTTGATCTTGCAAGACATTCACTATAGCTCCCTATCTCTCTGGCTTGTTTAATGAGCATGGCATTTTGGCAGGAATCTTACAGATTCCAGGTTAAGAACAACCTTTAAAATCTCTACCAATAAGTCTATGAAATTTTCTCAAGTTATTAAACATTCTTCCAATTGATGTTAATTCAGTGTTCCATTGCTAACCAGGTGGGTGGGGTTAGTATATTTGTATCAGTCTCAAAGGTAAAAAAAACAAAAAACAAAAAACCTTTCCTGACCAACTTATCTGAGTAAACACTCTCTTATTTTCTAATCATTCCACAATGTTTATTTTCTTCATGGAACTTAGCATTATTTGTAATTATTGAGTGTTTTTTTTCTTTGTCTATTTTTTTGTTCATTTTCCTCACTCAGTCTTTAAGTTTCATGGGTACAAAATGGTGTCCTTTTGGAGCTCGACCACAGGCTACATAAAACACTAGTACAATACCTTGATGTTTAATATGTATTTGTTCAGTGAATAAATGAATAAATAAATATATTGAGTAGAATAGCATATGTTGGAGATGACAGATGTCTATTACATATTATCTAGTTTTCAGTCAATTTTAAAAATATATTAAGCAACTATAGCTGTATGTAATATTTAGGAGATACTATCAGAAGAAAAAATACCTATGGAATAAAGTAAGATATGCATGCTAAGAGTTAAATGCCTTAGTTGGGAAATAAGTGGGAATCTTATGTTTAGATTTAGATGGAAATAATTGATAAGTTGACACAAAATTTTTCAGTTTGAGGTATACAGATATGTCAGTTCACCCACTAAGATACTCAAACTAAGTTTGAGGTATACAGATATGTCAGTTCACCCACTAAGAAACTTTTAACCAGTTTCAAATCTGGTTAAAAACATACTCTTCAAACTGAAAGAATATGTGACCACCAAGCCAACCCTACAAGAAATATTAAGGGGGGGTTCTATAGAAGTAGAAAGACCCCAAGAGTGATACAGAACTGAAATTTACAGAGACAATCTATAGAAACAGGGACTTCACAGGCAACATGACGACATTAAAATCATCTCTCTCAATAATCACTCTCAATATGAATGGCTTAAATGCTCCCATAAAACACCACAGGGTTGCAGATTGGATAAAAAGACATGATCCATCCATAAGCTGTCCATAAGAGATTCATTTTGAACCTAAAGATACATGCAGACTAAAAGTAAAGGGAGGGAGAACCATTTTTCATGCCAACAGACCTCAAAAGAAAGCTTCGGTAGCAATTTTCATATCAGACAAATTAGATTTTTAAGCTAAAGTCTGTAGTTAGAGATACAGAAGGACACTATATTATTCTTAAAGGGTGTATCCAACAAGAGGACCTAACAATTATAAATATCTATGCCCCCAACAGGGGAGCAGCCAAATACATAAGTCAACTGTTAATCAGAATAAAGAGACATATAGATAATAATACATTAATAGTATGGGACCTCAACACTCCACTCTCAGCAACAGACATATCATCTAAATAGAAAAATCAACAAAGAAACAAGAGCTTTGAATGAATGACACACTCGACCAGATGGACCTCATAGATACATACAGAACACTCCACCCTAGAACTACAGAATACTCATTCTTTTCGAACGCACATGGACTTTCTCCAGAATAAACCATATACTGGGTCACAAAACAGGTCTCAACCGATACCAAAAGACTGAGATTATTTCCTGCATATTCTCAGACCACAATGCTTTGAAACTGGAACTCAATCACAAGGAAAAATTTGGAAGAAACTGAAACACTTGGAAACTAAGGACCATCCTGCTTAAAAATGGGTAATTCTAAAGCAGAACAACCCAAATGACATCAGTTCCTGAATACAAAAGCAGCTTTTTTTTTTTTAATTGTGGCTGGGTGGGTGTTTAGTTCAAGCAAGAACAGAACAAAACAAAACTTGTCTTTATAAAAATAAATAAATAAATAAATAAATAAATAAATAAATAAATAAAAAATGACTGGGTAAACCAGGAATTAAAGAAGAACTTAAGCAATTTATGGAAACCAATGAGAACGAAAACACATCGGTCCAAAACTTACAGAACACTGCAAAGGCGGTCCTAAGGGAGAAATACATAGCCATCCAAGCCTCACTCAAAAGAATAGAAAAATCTAAAATGCAGTCCTTATACTCACATCTTAAACAGCTGGAGATGGAACAAAAGAACAGGCCTAAGCCATGCACGAAAAGACACTAAGATTAGAGATCAATGAATTAGGAACCAGAAATACAGTAGAGCGGATAAACAAAACTAGAAGCTGATTCTTTGAAAGAATTAATAAGATCGATAAGCCACTGGCCAGACTTATTCAAAAGAATAGAGAAAGGACCCAAATTAATAAAATTATAAATGAAGGGAGAGAGATCGTGACTAACACCAAAGAAACAGAAACAACCATTAGAAACTATTATCAACAACTATATGCCAATAAATTAAGCAACCTGGAAGAAATGGATGCCTTCCTGGAAACCTATAAACTACCAAGACTGAAACAGAAATAAATTGATAATCTAAATAGACCGATTAACCGTGAAGAAATTGAAGCAGTGATCAAAAATCTCCCAAAAAACAAGAGTCCAGGGCCTGATGGATTCCCTGGGGAATTCTACCAAACATTCAAAGAAGAAATAATACCCATTCTCCTGAAGCTGTTTCAAAAAATAGAAACAGAAGGAAAACTACCAAAGTCATTTTATGAGGCCGGTATTACCTTAATCCCCAAACCAGGCAAAGACCCCACCAAAAAGGAGAATTACAGACCGATATTCCTGATGAATATGGATGCCAAAATTCTCAACAAGATCCTAGCTAATAGGATCCAACAGTACATTAAAAGGATTATCCATCACGAAGAAGTGGGATTCATCCCTGGGCTGCAAGGGTGGTTCAATATTCGCAAATCAACCAGTGTGATACAACACATTAATAAGAGAAGGGACAAGAACCATATGATCCTCTCAACTGATGCAGAAAAAACATTTGACAACATGCAGCATCCTTTCCTGATTAAAACCCTTCAGAGTGTAGGGATAGAGGGTACATTCCTCAATTTCATAACAAACCATCTATTAAAAGCCTACAGCGAATATCATTCTCAATGGGGAAGAGCTGAGAGCCTTTCCCTTAAAATCAGGAACATGACAAGGATGCCCATTCTTGCCATTACTGTTCAACATAGTACCAGAAGTCCTAGCAACAGCAATCAGACAACAAAAAAGAATAAAAGGTATTCAAATTGACAAAGAAGAAGTCAAACTCTCTCTCTTCACAGATGACATGATACTTTATACGGAAAACCCAAAAGACTCCACCCCCAAATTACTAGAACTCATACAACAATTCAGTGATGTGGCAGGATACAAAATCAATCCTCAGAAATCTGTTGGATTTCAATACACTAACAATGAGACTGAAGAAAGAGAAATTAGGGAATCGATTCCATTTACAATAGCACCAAAAACCATAAGATATCTCAGAATAACTTAACCAGAAAGGTAAAGGATCTATACTCTAGAAACTACAGAACACTGATGAAAGACATTGAAGAAGACACAAAAAGATGGAAAAACATTCCATGCTCATGGATCGAAAAATAAACATAGTTAAAATGTCTATGCTACCCAGAGCAATCTACACTTTCAGTGCTGTCCTGATCAAAATACCAATGACATTTTCAAAGTGCTGGAATAAACAATCCTAAAATTTGTGTGGAATCAGAAAAGACCCCAAATCGCCAAGGAAATGTTGAAAAAGAGAAACAAAGCTGGGGGCACCACCACGTTGCCTGATTTCAAGCTATACCACAAAGCTGTGATCACCAAGACAGCATGGTACTGGCACAAAAACAGACACATAGACCAATGGAACAGAATACAGACTCCAAAAATGAACCCTCGGCTCTATGGTCAACTAATCTTTGACAAAGCAGGAAAAAACATGCAGTGGAAAAAAGACAGTCTCTTCAATAAATGGTGCTGGGAAAATTGGACAGCTATATAAAGAAGAATGAAACTTGACCACTCTTTCACCATCCATAAAGATAAACTCCAAATGGATGAAAGACCTCGATGTGAGACAGGAATCCAACAAAATCATAGAGGAGAACATAGGCTATAACCTCTTTGACATTGGCCATAGAAACTTCTTTCATGACACGTCTCCAAAGGCAAGGGAAACAAAAGCAAAAATGAACTTTTGGTACTTCATCAAGATAAAAAGCTTCTGCATAGCAGAGGAAACAGTCCACAAAACAAAGAGGCAGCCCACGGAATGGGAGAAGATATTTGCAAATGACACTACAGATAAAAGGCTGGTATTCAAGATCGATAAAGAACTTCTCAAACTCAATACCCAAGAAACAAATAATCAAATCAAAAAATGGGCAGAAGATATGAACAGACACTTTTCCAATAAAGACATATGAATGGCTAACAGACACATGAAAAAATGTTCAACATCATTAGCCATCAGGGAAATTCAAATCAAAACCACATTGAGATATCACCTTATGACAGTCAGAATGGCAAAAACTGACAAGGCAAGAAACAACAAATATTGGAGAGGATGTGGAGAAAGGGGAACCCTCTTACACTGTTGGTGGGAATGCAAGTTGGTACAGCCACTTTGGAAAACAGTGTGGAGTTCTCTCAAAAAGTTAAAAATAGAGCTACCCTATGACCCAGCAATTGCACTACACGGTATTTACCCCAAAGATACAGCCGTAGTGAAGAGAAGGGCCATATGCACCCCAAGGTTCATAGCAGCATTGTCCACAATAGCCAAACTGTGGAAGGAGCCGAGATGCTCTTCAACAGATGACTGGATAAGAAGATGTGGTCCATATATACAATGGAATATTATTCAGCCATCAGAAAGAATGATTACCCAACATATGCATCAACATGGATGGGACTGGAGGAAATCATGCTAAGTGAAATAAGTGAAGCAGAGAAAGACAATTATCATATGGTTTTACTCATTTGTGGAACATGAGGAATAGCAGGGAGATTGGTAGAAGGAAGCGGAAAATGAAGGATGGGAAAACAGAGGGGGAAATGAACCATGAGAGCCTATGGACTCTGGGAAACAAACTGAGGGTTTTAGAGGGGATGGGGGGGATGGGCTAGCCCAGTGATGGGTATTAAGGAGGGCACGTATTGCATGGAGCACTGGGTGTTACACGCAAACAATGAATCATGGAACACTACATCAAAAACTAATGATGAATGGTGAATAACATATCATAATAAAAAAAATTTACTCTTTATAATTTAATTATCCTTTTGAATAGATAAGTCACAAATATACTCATGAATGAGGAGCTAATTATGAAAAAAACAATGTGGTGCAGTAAAAAGGCCATGATTTGATGCTAGTCACTCACCCTTTCTTCAATCCATCTACCTATCAACCCTCCACTTATCTTCCTATTTAACAAACACATCAAGTGTTTACTAAATACAGCCATACTTTGTACTATTTGTTTGCTGGATTTGAATAGATAAAATGCTATACACTAATGAAGTCCCCTGGGCAACACTGCTTAATATCCTCAGTATCCTCATCCACACAATTATTCTTCAGGATTGTAAGGAAGAGAGATAGTATCACTAAAGCACAGTGCCTGACACTCAAAGGCTATGAGCATATGGGACCAATTATTAGTTTTAAAGAATGACTTTTATTCTATGATGACATTGTAGAACCTATATTTGAAGCATTCCAAAACTGAAACATTTGTTTGAAATTTTAAAAATTTATCTACAGAACCAGTATTTACAAACTAATAACACCATAATTTGATGACTAGAGAACTAAAGAGTTTATAATTCTGATGATAATTCACATCAGGAACCGTAAATATTACATCTGTCTAAGCTGCCATTTTTGTTACAAAGGCATAAATTAAAATAATATTGAATAAGAAATGTACAGAATAAACATAGCTAGTTTTCTCCATCTCTGGTTAGGCTGCCAGAGAATGGAAGAGTTTTGCCTTGTTAGAGAGGATTTTACCTTTTGCTGCCACTTTTTCTCAGCTGTTCACTTTTCCTGTTACTTGAAATTTGGTTACTCCTGCTTTGTACTTATTTCCAGCATTTTATGGAAGTAATCTGCAAAAGGCATCTAATCCTGATTATGGCATTGAAGAAAGTTTCTCAATATGAACAGCTCTTTTCAAGCATATAAACAGTTAAAATGCAGCACATATTCTTGCCATTCAAAACTATATATTATTTCCCTTTGGAGTAGCCAAATGAACTGTGAAACAAATTTTCCTTCCTTTTAAAAAAATTTCAATTTTATTCTGAAATATTTCAAACAAAAAGAAAACTACTAGGAGTTATACAACAGATATCTATACCAAGATTCTGCCATATCTGTCATATTCACTTTAGCTTTTTTAAAATAAAAAAAAAAGAGAGATAAAGGGACACAAAAAGTTACAGCCCTCTTCTCTCCCATTCTCTCCCCTTCTCCCTCCATAAGAGAGAAACACTGTCTTAAAACTAATCACTCCAAGACATTTAAAAAATAATTTTTGTACATATATGTATTTCTAAACCATATATTCTAATGTTTTTGTTTAATATTATTCATAAGTGGTATCAATCTGAATTTACAATTTCATTATTTATATTGTATTGTTTTTTGCTTGTTCATTTTTTTACATTGCATTGTTGAGGGGTATTCATGTTCCCAGGCACAGATAAAGTTCATTCATCTAAACTTCCAGATTCTACTATCTTACTGTATGCATAAATCTAGGGCAATAAAGCTGTTTCTAGTCCATCACTTTATTTATTTATTTTTAAAGATTTTATTTATTTATTTATCTGAGGGAGAGAGAGAGAGAGAGAAAGAGCACAAGCAGGGAGAGGGGCAGAAGGAGCGACAGAGGGAGAAGCAGAGTCCCCGCTGAGTGGAGCTAGATACTATAACCCCTGGGATCATGTCTGGAGTCCAGGGCAGACACTTAACTGACTGAGCCACCCAGGTGCCCCTCTATCATTTACAAACAGGGTGCAATGAACACCACTGGATTTGTCTTTATGTACATGTGTGGGAGCTTCTCAAGGAAGACACTTAGTATTGGTTGCTGGCTCTACAGTCTTTACATCTTAGACTATGCCAATTAACATTTCCATCAGTATATATAAGAGATCCATTTTCCATTTTCCTCATATCTTTCAAATAATTCATGTGGTAGGATATTAATTGTGAATTATCTCCTATTTTCATCTGACTTAGCATTTTTCTAAATACTGGTGAGATGTAGCAAATTTTTATAGTTTTTGCCATATTCTATTCTTATTCTGTGAATTTTCTGATGTCTCCAACTGGAATGTTCTTTTTAATTTCTAAGAATTTTTTTTGTTGTTGGCTATAACACTTGGTCAGTCATATGTGTTAAAAATATAACTCTCAGTTTGTGGCTGGTCTTTTCACTTTTATTATGATGGCCTTGTCATACAGAAGTTATTTAATTTTAATGTGAAACTGTTTCTTTTCTTTTATGATTTTTGGGGTTTTTTGTGGCTATTTAAGATAATTCTTGCCAACCCCAAGATTCAAAGTAAAACAGCTCATTCTAATTTCAATTCTTAGCAGAAAATATGTGCCTTCATTGGATCGAACTGTTTAAATTTTCTCTCATTTTCCATTATTTAATAATTCCCTTGAATTAGTTATTTTCTAAAGTGCTTTAAAGTAATTTGTAAGAAAGATTCAATATAAAATAAAATTGTCCTGTTTTCAATGACAGTAAGTAGAATATAATCGTTTACTGCTGGACTCCATCCAAGTTTTTCTTAATTTTGTATATAAATTGTCTAAATGCAACTCAGCTATATTAATGACAAAAGCATTTCTTCATTAAGATTTAATAAGTGTTTATAGAATAATAAAGAACTTTTGTTGACATTTTGTTACCATATATGTAAAACATCTGGCAATTATAGACATTTCAGAGTATATCTAAAGAGTTTACCTTGAGCAAAGCAAAATATTTTAAAAATATTTTAATTAAGATTTGGAAAGTGTGGTGCCCAGGAGAATGACAAAAACTGGACAGAACACAAATATCAGAGGTATACATATGTCCCCAAATAACCTAATTAATTTACTAACTCTGACTGAACTACCCACATCCTTCTTTGGAGTACCACAAGATGAGATTTATAACTGGACATTTGTTAAGTGTGTAGATCTTTTGGGTTCCTGGACCCAATTCCAACATGTGGGGGGATGGGGCCTCCCACACAGCACCAAGCAATTCTCAGGCACCCTGAGAATTCAATCTATTTCTGACACTATCCACAGATAGAAGCAGAGTCCACAGGTTAAGAGCATAGTTCCACAGGACTGACAACACACTCCCACCTTACCTCGGACCCCAGTTGCAAGCCTTGGTTGTTTTCTGTACTTCTCACTGACTAGTTATAAAGCAGAGGTTTCCACAACCTACTTCTCAGGTCCAAGTAATTTTTAGAGTGGCTCACAGATACCAGGAAAACATTTACTTACTAGATGACCAGTTTATTTTTCAAGGATATAATTCAGGAGTAGTCAGATGGAAGAGATGCATGAGGCAAGGTATGGGGAAAGGGTATTGAGTCCCCATGCTCTCTCTAGATGTGCCACCCCTCCGGCACCTTCATGTGTTCGCCAACCTAGAAGCTCTCCAACCCGTCCTTTGGGATTTTGCGAAGGCTTTGTTACATAGTCAGGGTTGATTAAATTATTGGTCATTGGCAATCGATTCAACCTCCAGGCTCCTTTCCTCCCAGAAGGTGGGGGAGGGGACTGAGAGTTCCAGCCCTCCAATCACATGTTCTGGCAACCAGCCCCCATCTGTAGGTGGAGTACAAAAGTCACCTCATTAACCTAACAAAAACACCTTTATAACTCTTATCACAGGAGATCCCAAGGGTTTTATGAACTGTGAGCCAGAAACCTTGGACATAGGCCAAACCCGTATCAATACATATAAATCACAATATCACAGTAGGGACAGAATAGATGATCTTAGTGTGAAAATATGAGATATATCTTCTCTGATATGCTAACACGTATTGCTAAAAACCAAACAGGCCTAAAATTGAGTTGCTTATGCTAAGCTCCACATAACCAAATCAAGACTCAATTTAATGATATTTTTGGCTCTCCTAGAAATGGAATCTTAAACCAGTGAAGGGGCTAAGGGAAAGCTGCCTCAAGATGGGCCACTTTGGCATGAAGATTATTTTGAGTTAAAAGCAATCAAAACCCAGCAGAATCATGAAAATCTATTTACCTTTACCTCAACTGCCTAAAAAGAATTTAGACAGAGGACCTACTCCAGGCAGAGAACTATCTCCACAGGTAAGGACATTGTACTATGAACTAGTCATGGTAGATAGGGAGGAACATGGCAAGGCCCGCTTGATGGAAGTCCTCTATATCCCCTTGTTTCTGGGTGGCCCAGCAAACATTTGTTCATCAAACATTTATCTTTTTTCATATTCCTATGGATTGTATTCCTTCCCTTTGAAGTCCCAGACCCATATCCCCTACTCCTTAGCTCAAGATGTCATATATAATATACCTCATTTTGCCTGACTATCTTTGGAATTTCCATGTCTACGTGGATTCCCTGTAAGTACAACATTAAATTTGATTTTCTATTAATCTGTCTCATGATTCTTAGTCCAGCTAGAAAGACCCTGAAGGGCAGAGGATATTCTTCCTATCCAATACAGGTCTATCAGGAATTGATTGATCAGTGCTAGTTAGGTCATAGGTTACCTGATAGATCACTGCCATCCTGTAAAGGAAAGTGACCTTGCAATAACCAGTTCACTTTTTTGGTCCAATATAACTCTTCCTTATTTCTGCTCCCTTCTCATTATAAAAGTCTTACATTTTGTACAGCTCCTCAGAGATTCTATCGACCAAATTGGATGTTGATCAATTCACGAATCATTGAATAAAGCCAGTAAGATCTTTAAACTCTACTCAGTTGAATTTTGTTTTCTAACAATATCATTCATTCATAAAAAACCATTTAGAACAGGGTCTAGCAATGTAAGAATTTTTCTCTTTAAAGATTTACAACTTATCAAGAATAAATCTGATCAATGTATGTGGTTTACTCCAAGTAAAGAAGCCCAGGATACTCATTTTCTGCTGAGGGTCCTCTTTTTAAAAATCTATTATTCACATCTTACTCTTTTGAATAAGATATGATGACCACTAAAATTAACTATTATAGTTGTAAATACAGTGGCAAGATATAGAATGATCTATTAAAATATTTTCTGAAACTTAGCAGTGAAGTGATACATTTACTAGGTATTATTTACATTGTTAAACTCTAACAGTTCTTCAACATTTGAATAACTAAATAATGATACGGTTCGCCATATGTTTCCATTTAATGAAGACTTGTATTGATACTTAAATGCTTCATTAAGTCATAAGCTGCCAAAATAAGTAGTTTTTCTCTTGTCATAAATGTGACATGGTTTAACTAAGAAGTCTTGTCATTTTAAAAATTAAGAATGCTTTTATTCTGCATATGTTATAAGCAACATCTCAATATTTCAGGTTTAGATACAAAACATTTTTAGGAGGCTGACATTGTAGTTTGGGAATTTTTGTGCACAATTTTCTTGTCAGTAGAAGGTTGTATGAGTTGTTAAAACTATCATTTCATCATAAACTAAACAAAGTTTATATGCAATTTTCAAAAGCTTCTTGAAGTGACACCTGTTTCATTAATAATAATAAGCTAAAAAAAAGTCCTAGTCTGAGCTGTAAACACCAAATAAAAAACTGTAATTTCACCAAAATCATATTTTTTCAAGGCAGCAAGTTACCTTGAAAATGACAAGTTCAGTAAATGACGAGTTCAGATATTCTGAAAACACATGTGGCTTGGAACAGTAATATCGGATTTTGCCTCTCTCCCTTTTCAATGAAATACCTAAGACTGACTTGATGATACAATCCTAATGCTTAATTGGTATGTAAAGTCTAACTGGTGTTTATTTTGAGCAAAAATAAAGCTTTTAGATCTTGATATATTATTTTCTAGGAGATTAGTTTGGATGAGATAAAGTTCAGGAATGAATAAGTGATTATTTCAAGGTTGATTCATTAGATATGACTGCTCTTAAAGAAAACTGAAGGACAGTTGATTATATATAACAATGGACAAAGCAGTGTGTTTTTGCAAACCTCGGTTTGCAAAAGAAATGAGGCACTACTATGTTTCTATACTTGAGTACTAATACATTTGTATTATAACGAATATATTTGAACATGTGGAAAATGTTACTTGAGTGGCGCCTGAGTGGCTCAGTATGTTAAGTGTCCAACTCTTGCTTTTGGCTCAAGTCATGATCACAGGGTTGTAGGATGGAGCCCTGCATCAGGCTCTGTGCTCAGCTCAGAGTCTGCTTGTCCCTTTCCTTCTGCTCTTCCTCCCTCCCTCCCACTGCCATCCCCCCTCCCACATGCACATAGGAGCTCATGCTCTCTTTCTCTGTCTCTCTAAAATAAATAAAAATCTTTCAAAAATACAATGGAATATTACTTAGCCATCAGAAAGGATGAATATCTACCATTTACATCAACATGGATGGAACTGGAGGGGATTCTGCTAAGTGAAATAAGTCAATCAGAGAAAGACAATTATCATATGGTTTCACTCATATGTGGAACATAAGGAATAGTGCAGGGGACAACAGGAGAAGGGGGAAACTGAATGGGAAGAAATCAGAGAGGAAGACAAACCATCTGAGACTTTTGAATCCTGGAAACAAACTGAGGGTTGCAGAAAGGGCAGTGGGAGGGGGTATGGGGTTACTGGGTGATGGGCATTAAGGAGGGCACGTGATGTGACGAGCACTGGGTGTTATATGGAACTCATGAATCACTGACCATTATATTAAAAACTAATGATGTACTATACATTGGCTAATTGAATTTAAATTTTAAAAAGTTACATTCAAAACAAAAAGCAGAACAACAAAAAAAGAAAATGATATTTGAAATTTAAAAAATACAGAATCTGTAAACATTCAGGAATCTGAACTTGGATCATATCTTTTTCAAGTGGAATTAATGTAGCTTATTTTATTTCAGATCCAAAAAAATGTTTTAAAAAATATAGAAGTAAATATTTGTATTTAGATATAGGGGTCACATTTATCTTTTTTTTCTTGTTCATTTCTCCATTATTATAAATGATTCTTATATATCTGCTAATGTGATAAGAAAATACAGTGTTTGCTTGCAGAAAAAAATAGAAATAGAAATAAAAAAATAAAAAAAATAGAAAAAATAGAAATCTATCTATCTATCATCTATCCATCTATGCATATACATGGAACAAAAACTGGGATGCTTATTAGATAGTCAGAATATGAAAACGAGTATAAGATGAGAAAATATAGTAGGATATGTGGCTGAATGCATACTCTGCCGGAATGTATACAAATCAAAACAGGACATCAAACAAACAACACAACAGCCACAATATGTAAGCCAAACAAAACATACTTACAGTTTAAATTTAGGCCTAAGTCCACCGATTTTTAACCCCTGCCATAGAGGTTTCCAATTAATACAACTAGAATTTAATAAACAATTTATCATTATAATTCTATATCTAATGCTCTTTTCAATATACACTATTCATTTACATTATATTAAATACTTTATTTTTTCCTACTTTTTTTTCTCTCTTTTTCAGTTTCCTCTCTTTCTATACCCCAGGTCTAAAAGACCCATGAACTATAAAAATAAATGACAAACCATGGTAGAAAAAAAGCAACATTCTTTTGAATAGATACTAACATGTTTCTCAGTAAGTCAAATAGCATTCTTATGAAAAGATCTCAGAATGGTATCTCAAGAACTTCAGTTTTTTTTGTTTGTTTCATTTGCAGAAACTGAAGAAGGTTTGTCCGCAAAGCCACTTAAGACAGTGAATTCTGAATCTGGCTGTCCATTAGATCCATTAGAATTACCTGGGTTTTAAAACTATGGCTCCACCTTTGTTGATTCCAGTTCAGTACATAGGAAGTAATTCCTAGAATACATACTTTAAGATGTTGTTAGGTAACTCTAATTTAGAACCACTGGCCTAAGGCCTTGGCTATTCACAAGGTGGTCCATGCATGAGCTACCTGACAGCTCAGAAATGCATAATCTGAAGCCTCACCATAGATTTACTGAATCAGAATCTGATTTTCACAAGGTTTCCAGGTGATTCATGTGAACATTAAAGTGTCAGGTACTCTGGATTAAAAATCAAGAAACCCTTTTGGAGCTAGATAGCCTCTTACTAGGACTATAAATGAGACTTGCTCTTGTTAGATTCCAAAGGTGACCAGAGACTGATTAACGAGGACTAAAAGAAACCATGTCTTGAGACTGACACTGACCCCAGAATGCTGATGCATTAGTTTACAATGAGAAATGACACCTGTCGCAAAGTCCAGATTATTCAAATCAATACAGTTAACATCTTCTCTTTCAATGGAGACAACTATATGAGAAGTCAAATCATAATCGGAAGAAATTTAGCGGATCTCACCCAAAGTTATTAGGGAGGATAGCTAGAGGAATTTTTCTAATGTAGCCACTGAATGAGAATAATTCTTCCAATGAAAATTCCTCCTCTGGACATTGTAGACTGTGTAGCAGCAAAGTTCTTTAACTCTCCCCCCACCCCCGGCCGTCTGTATACTATCCTGTTTATCTTCTGTGGATATTTTCATTTTGATGTCTTTACCTGTAAAATTTAATACTCTTTTCTGGATCATATATTTAATACTGATGGTTCTGCTTGTTAAAGATGCTTAGAATTTACTGACTGCTTCTCAACTGTCAGGCATTATTTCATTTAATATTACTATTCCCAGGTTTTGGATGAGAAAATAAAAAAATATATAGAGATAAGTAAATAGCCTGTTTTTCACAGCTAGTAAATGATGGAGCTCAGCATTCAAGCACAGGCTTTTGAGTCTAAGCCCATAAAGCATAGCTTGGGGCGAACTCCTATATTACCAAGTGTAGAATTATCCCAGATCTTCTGATTGAAAGAAACACTTACTTATTTTGCATTATACATTTAACTCAGTGCTTTGGGGGCTAGTCACATTTCATCTAGGTGTTGTCTCCATAGTTTAAATTACATTTTTCATCATTCCAACATTTTGGGGAAATTCTTCAGTGTAATTCTCAAGTACTAACAATTATCTTTTCCAAGGTTATTAAATGCTTACAAAATATTTATTTAGTAATGCTTTAGGTTGGATGAAGACATGGTTAAAGAATCTCAATAATTGGGCAAAATGAAAAGAATGCGATTAAGTTACTTCAGATTTATTTTTATTACTCTCTCCTTTGTGCTGTTGAGTTTAGCAATGAGGAATTTTAAAGAAGAGATCAGTGATGGATAATTAACTATTCTCTATTTTCTTGATTCTGGGGTTTAAAAAATATGTTCTCAGCAACACAAATATTAATTAGATGCTAATTAATAATTTCACCCATGAAACATTTACAAAACAAATATGCAAATCCTCATAAACCAACCTGCACTCTAGTGATGATTAGGCTATCATTATATTCAGGAGCAATTCTGATGAATGCATAAGATTTTAAGAGTATGACCTAATGCTAATATAGTGAAAACTTAAAACATTTTTTTCCTGTTTTTGTTTCTCTCTGTAGTTCATAAGGATGACAATACATTTCTAAGACTCGTATTTAAACTACCTTTATACTTTATGATTTCATTTAATCTTTAAAATTGTAGTTACCAATTTGATTTAGATCAATAATTCTTTACATTTTTGGTTCATGAACTGCTTTCAGAATATAGTGAGAGTTGTAAACTATTCAACAATAAGTAATATACTGTCCATGTAAACAGAATTTTCCACACAATATAGTTAGTTCAGAAGCTTCTCTAAACTCATACATGGATTTCACATGGATAGCCTCTGATATAGATGGGAACTAGGAGATTGGTTCTAGTCTTATTTTTACCACTAATAAGATATGTGATCATCAACAATTTACATTATATCTTAGGGTATATGATTCTTGACCCATAAAATTAGAGAGCTGATTGTTAAGGTACTCTCCACCTCTGAGAAAATGAATACTAACTTTACTCTTAAATGTGGATATAATGATTGCTTTTTTTAAAAATAAATTTATCAGCTTAGATTCCAGATGAATATTAACTTTTGAAGTGCTCACCTTGGGTGGCCATCTGCTTACTCTAGGGATAATGCAACATCATTCAAAAGAGGAAATAGTGCTCAAAATATTTTAAAAATCATCTTTTGAAACTGCCAGCCACAGAAGCTTTTTACAACCCAGTATCATGAAAACACTTTGTAGAAAGACTGCTGAGCAACTGTTGGGATTCTCTGAATCACCACTAAAAATCAGGAAGCTCCAGAAAATTGATGCTGGGCAAGATTCCCAATATTGTCGCAATAATAAAGATGTATGCATGACAGAATATGGACCCATGCATTTGATATCAATCACAGGTGAAATCTGAATTGTATTATAAGCACAGAATTTCTAAACAATCATATGCTAGTAGTCAGAGGAAGTTAACTTAAAAGAAATTATGCCAAACAAGTTTCATTTCCTTTCCTGATAGGGTTACTAGGTTAATCGATCAAAATTGCATTTTATCACGGTGTTGGATAATCTCTGCTGTACCAGGCTTGATAAGAGGAGGAGGATATTTGGGTAAAATGATAATGTAGTAAGTGGATTCATAACTAGAAAAAAGTATCTTGTGTAACATGTTATTGGGCTCTGTATTTGTGCTTTCCTTAGCTATACATTGATGAGTTAGATGGTAATATAGATAACAATGAACTCTGCAGAAGAGCAAATTCAACAAATGATAGAAACAACACATCTTAACACTTTAATAAGGGAAAAATCAATTTTAGCATAGTATATATTTTTAGAGAATCAGTGTGCTACTTTGTACTTGAATCTAGACACCCATACAAAATTCAGTCATCCATCAAATATTCACTGGACAACTATTAAACACCAAGAGCTGTGTCCCATGCTGTGTAATATCTTGGTACTTCCCAGCATGGAATGCAAAAAATGGCATATAGTATCATCCCTCAGGAAATTCAAAGTTCTACGTTGGAGGCTAAGTAATAAACAGTAATAATACAAAAAATGGTAAGAGCCATTAATAACAGCATGCACATAGTACAAGGGAAGAAAGAGCAAAGGAATTCTAACTCTGACTTGACGGCTGAATCAGAAGATGCTTCACATAGGATGTACTATTTCAGCTCTGGTTAAATAGAAGTTTCACAAATGGATAGGATACGAGGTCCAGGAGTCTGATAGGGATGGCATTCCCGGCAGAGAAGACAACACCTACCAAGGTGTGGAAGCACGCTGTACTTAGGGGAATTGCAAGTAGCTCCAAATAAATTCAAGGGAGTAGAGAAAGTTTAAACTGGAAAGGGCCGATAACAATCAAGTAATGGAAGGATTTTTGTACGTTCTATTAAAAAGTAGTGATTTTTTAAGTGGGAAAAGGAGAAGAGAACTAAACTTTAACTCATTCCTGTCTTATGGCAGGCATTCAACTAGATGCTCTTCACTCACTCAAACCACTATAACTATTAATGGGAAAGCCCCTTATTAATGGGAATTATTCTTATCCCCATTTGCAGACAAGAAAACTAAAGCTCAAAAAGATTAAATAAATTGCTAACGTTTATTTTTTTTGTTTGAAAGATCACTATAGGGAATACTGGAAGAAGATGTATACTGCATGGAAACACAAGAAAATTATGAGCTTCATGTTGGATATGTTGTTCAGACATCCAAACATTTCCAACTAACTATGGGATATCTTATGTGGGATGTGTTGACATACACGGCTGTGATGGCTATTGTTTTTGTCTAGTCAACCTCTTCTCCCCCTCCCAGTAACAGAGCCTACGTTTCTGCTTATTGAGTAAGAACACAATAATTTGAAATAACAAAACAAAACAAAACAATCACTCACGCTCCTACCCCCAAATATTGGTGCAAAAATGGACACCGATCCAGGCAGAACCAGTCAGCTCCTTCCTCACTAATTTTTCTGCTGTAGCCAAGAGGAAAGAGTGCCTTTTCCCTACTTTATCATTGAAGCAAAAAAGTCACCATCACAAAACTGCCTGTAGCCATGTCTCCAATCCATGAAAAAAGTCAGAAAATGAAGATGACTACCATAAAGGTCCCACTGTAAATCCCAAAGTCCCCCAAATTGATGTGATTCTAGAAGGTTTTCCTTTGAGTCTTTGCTGTGCTTCAGTATTTTCCAATAAATTCCCTTTGTTGTTTAAGTCAATTTCTACTCTGCTTCTGTCACTTGCAGTCAAAGGTGTCCTAACTAAACACTAAACTCCAGAGTTTCTTCTTCCATTTCCAAGTGGAGATTAGCTACATGATTTCCAAAGACACAGTGCCTCCTTGCCTTAAGCTAACTTTGAAGTCATTTCATTGTTTTCAAAATCCAAACCCACCCTCAATGGAAACAGTTTGATACTAACCAGCTATCCCAGGAAAGAGGAGGTCTTTTTTTTTTTTTTTTTTAAATTTGTTTAGGCTGGGCCTTTTATTCCTGTGACTTATTCATCTTTGTTTAAAAGCAACACAGATAACATAACTGGAATAACTATAGTGTGCCAGGTGACTACATTCAAAGGGGGAGAATTCATTTCACTTGATTGATTTGCTATCTTGTTTAGACTTAAAACTGAAGATCCTGAAATCAGTATTACCCTATATATTAACTGACTAGAATTTAAATAAAACCTTGAAACAAAAAAAAAATTAAAAAATTAAATTGAAGAAAAAAAGACACATAAATCAGACAACACATCAGGCGCATTTTATATTTTATTCTCTTCCATCCCTCTTCTTTCTGTGTATGTACCTGCATGTATATATCTGTGCGTATTTATAAGTATGTACGTATGTATATAATTTTTACATTTTTCTTACTTTAGGTTTATACTCTTTTACTTTAAACTTGGAAATATTTAACCTTTAAGCATCTCTCCAGAAATCACTCAACTAAAATTAACTATCCCTATTTAAACCTTTTCAAGTTCTTATGAAACAAATTATCTCTAGATTAAAAATATTTTTCTAGTTTCTTCTCTTTAGTTATTGAAAAGTGTTTATTCTATTGTATACGTTGAACTTCGGAACAGATTTTTTAAATTATGATAGAAGTTTAACATTGTCAGCTTTATCACTCATACTTTGATAAAAATGTCCTTTTGGGTTTCACACTTCTAAAATTTCCCTTAATATGCTTTAACTTCATTATAAGACTCTTCTATCATCAACGCTATTTCATGACCACTCTGTCTCAGATACTAACTATAACAACAGGTTCTAATTATCCTTGTTAACACTTGTTTCTTTGCCTTCCAGGGACACTGCCATAATGTGGGTGGAGTGCATTTTGCTTGCAATGCATCTCAACTTTCAGACTGTCATGCATGCATGCTGCATCTACTTCTATCAATCTCCTATTTATTTATTTATTTGAATTATATATGACTTCCATTTGAAAAACACAAGGTACTAAATATAAATACTTTTTTCTCACTATGAGTGTTAATCCACCTCCGTAGCATAAATAGAAAATTATTAAATGTGATTTGGTTAAAACGAATCAAGAGTGAGATTCAGTAAAGGGGGGCTAACAGTTAAGTGAAAAAATAAATAAAAGGAGAGTTAACAGTATACTTAGAGGCCTATCTAGCCTAGATCTCTGCCTTTTGAAATAAAAAATAATTCATAGGCTCCTTACACCTTGCCTAATGAAGTCAAACTTTTAAGCAAGGTACTGAGTCACTGACATAAGCTTCCTTTCTAGTTCAATCTCCTATTGAACCCAATCTCAGTCAGTCTCCTTAAACATGCTTTACGCTTTCTTACCTGTTTATCTTTGTTAATGTAGCTCCATTTTCCAGAAAAATTTCACTCTGCCAAACTGCCAGACTATAGAAATATCTATAAGTTTATCTTTACGGTATTTTGATACTTTCTCTATATTCAAACATGCTTTCCTTAGATTAAAAAACAAATGAGATTGAAATGGAGAGTAAGAGAAGTGAAATTTTAACACTAGTAACACTTGGTGACTTTCTTACTGAATTAGATACATTCTGCTTTGTAGTTGAAGTTGGTATATAAGCCTTATCTCTGATCATAGGGTCTATTCATTATTTGTCTTTCTTTTTTCCAAAGACATTTAAGATAACTTATAAAACAAATGACTTTTATTTTATCTTATTTTGAGTTCTTTCTTTCTTTCTTTCTTTCTTTCTTTCTTTCTTTCTTTCTTTCTTTCTTTCTTTCTTTCTACTAAATAGATGAGAGCTTTTCAGGGGACGTACAGAGATGAAAGCCCAAGTCTTTTCCCTCTTTTTCCACTGAAATTATCCAGAGTATTAACATGGGAGAAAATCGATGAAGAGGATTGTCATAGGTGGGAAAGGATACCATCTCTATGACCCAAATATTCCTAAGAAATTCTTTCAGATCTAATACATGTGGGTCTAGTTAAATTGTGATTATCAAGGATATTTAAGACCTCTCCTTGCTAAAATTTATCTAGTTCATTAGACAAACAGAAAAGGCTGCCTTGAGAAAAAGAAAATAAAATCTATTGATCAGGAGGAACAAGGATTGGGGACAACAGTGGGTATGACTATTCCATCTGGATTCTTTGCTTCCCAAATCAGCTCTTATAAACCCAGCACTAAAGCAGACCTGTGTTTACACAGCAGGTATCTGCATCATAAAAGCAGCAAAGGGATATGTACTAGCATATGTCTAGGGCTTAGAAATGGGAGTGGGGATGGGGCCCCTGGGTGGCATAGTTGGCTGAGTGTCCACTTGGGTTTTGGCTCAGATCATGATCTCATGGGTCCTGAGATTGAGCCCTATATGGGGCTTTGTGCTCAGCAGGGAGTCTGCTTAAGTTTCTCTCTGCCACTTGGTTGGTTCTCTCTCCTTCTCAGATAAATAAACAAATGTTAACGGAAAAAAAGAAGAAGTGAGAGTGGGCACTGAGGCAGAAGGAGACCACACTATTTAGGTAAATAATTTATGCTGCTATGTATCAGTAGCATATCAAAGATCTTCTTCAATATCTATACATTAGTGAATAGTGTTGTGAATAGCAAAAACAGAAAGGATTGTGAAAAGCCACTTAGTGGGCCTGTTTTGGAGGGCTAGGCCAGCTATAAATATGGGTAGAAATAAGGATATGTAGCAGACTCAACACTATCATCAATGAGACAAAACAGAAGCAACAGGCTGACGAGCCCTGCTGGTAATGCCCACTTTTGTACTGCTTGGTGGTTGTAGGTTGGTTTCCAAGGTAGCAGACTTAGTCATGCCAATTGTGTCGTGCAGATTCATGGCCAACATCAAGTGAAAATATTTCCATTGGCCATGAAGGTAATAAAGGAAACTGCTCCTACTTTATACCAAACATCAAGACTGTATATACTTCTACTCTAATAAAAGTGAGTAAACAAAAACAATAAACAACTTGGTGCCTATACCAAAAATCTGCAAAATACGTGAAGGTAAATATAGCACTCAGGTTACAGTAGGAACATATTTCTAAAAATACTTAGTATAGGAAGGAGAAGAACATATGGTATTAAAAACTTTGCTTTATGTAAAAAAATATCAATAAAACATAGCCCTCTGAAATAAGATAAAGTTGAGAGGACAAGGAAATAGAGTTGAAGTGAACTGCACACTTGCTTCTCCTGCAGCCATCCATTCTTTGCAGCTATACTTTGCATTTCTGTCTCCATCTTCCTTCACTCTCACCTCCACTCAGCCACTTACTTTCAGGGAAGCTAATTCTATCCTTGAGTATAGGCCTGTGGCTGATGCTTCAGGCCTAGCTTTACCAAAGCAATTTTATATCCAGGTTATAGATGCTGATTTGGGTGGGCTCAAGGCTGGCTTCATAGGGCAACCTGTGCAGTTACACTAGGTCCCTGTATTCAGAAGGGACTTGCACCAGGCTTAATGCTCTGTTGTTGCCATCTTGAAATTCTTAATTCATTACTTGAACTTGTGTTTTGCAAGTCAAGTCAATGAGACAACAAAGCATGTGTGGGAGAAGAGGACGTACCTGCTCTTGTATGGCTCCCACTAGTCGCATATAGCATTTGCAGTGTCTCATGAGCTGAGCACAGAATGCCAGTGGCCCCATGATGTGTGGGAGTTCAGCAAGTCTCAAAGTTAGTACAAGGTGTTTTGTATCTATGACTGAGTGAGAGCACTGACAGCCCCAAGAGGTCATGCCTTCCATTTAAACCAGACTTTGCTCCAAACAGAAAGAAGGCAGAGTTCTAAGAAATGATTAAGGAACCCATCATATCTTTTCTCACTTATGTAACTTCTCTTATTAGCCAACCACTTACATTAAAAATGATGATATAGAAAAATAAATTAGAAAGATAGAAAAAGCCTTTCTTCATCATGAATACACTGAAGGTAGAGTGATAGTAGAGCATATGCAGAGCAAGGGAAAAAAATAGAGAGAGAGACTAACCAAGAAACAGACTCTTTTTTTTTTTAAAGATTTTATTTATTTGACAGAGAGAGACACAGTGAGAGAGGGAACACAAGCAGAAGGAGAGGGAGAAGCAGGCTTCCCGCTGAGCAGGGAGCCCAACGCGGGGCTCAATCCCAGGACCCTGGGATCATGACCTGAGCTGAAGGAAGACACTTCATGACTGAGGCACCCAGGCGCCCCAAGAAACAGACTCTTAACTAGGGTCTGGGAACAAACTGATGGTTACCAGAGGGGAGGTGGGTGGAGGGATGAATGAAATAGGTGATGGGGATTAAGGCCTGCACTTGTGATCAGCACTGGATGATGTATGGAAATGCTGAATCATTATATCATACACCTGAAACTAACATAACACTGTATGTTAACTATACTGGAATTAAAATAAAATAAATTTTTAAAAAGATAAAAAAAGAACTAAAATAAAAACATTGGTTTTGTGCAGGTTTTGACAGTACTGGTAGGAATAAAATATGTATGCAAATACCACCTATAAATTGTGCAACTTTGATGATTCTGCATAGATGTATATACTGCTCTATTTGCATTAAAGACTGGCATTCCACAATATAAAGATGATTGGTAAAAATGCTTACTAATAATTTAAAATTTTTGTTTTTGTTTACTTAGAATCACATTCAATAGCAAATATAAAACATTGTGACAAATCAAGTAAAGACTACAGGAAAAATGAAAAAGCTTTATATTTTACCATACTTGATAGCATTTTTTAAATGACTTTTGAGCTCTCCATTTTCATTTTGCACTGAGCCACACAAATTACATATCCAGCACTGGGTAGGGAAGCATATAATCCAATTTGGGCCAAGAAGACTGTAGATGATGTTTGCTGAGAGCCACCAGGAAAAATGTTTATTTGCCTTCTGCATGTTTCTAGAAGAGACACAACTTCTCTTTCCTTGGACATGTAGCTGCAGAAATACTGGGAAGTACTGAAACCCTAATTAGGATTCACCTTTGGATGAAGGTGACACTATTGGACGGCAAGAAAGAAATAAGGCTCTTGAGTCTTGCAATAACACCAATAAATACCCGTTGAATGGAAGACTAAATGAAGTCAACAGATCTTAAAAAGTTTGGGTAGGGTTTTTTTTAAATATAATTTGTTAACTGCTATTTGTATAAGACTTAGATGAAAAAAGAGCTAGAAAGTCAGAGATCATTTAAATATAGAACTAGGAAAAAATTAGAAAATATTGTACAGAAGATGAAATGTTATAACAGAATCAGAAGTTGCATTAAAATAATAAGAAAAATCCACAAGCTGGATAAAGCAAATCAATAATGCAAAACTTGAAGTGCTATCTGCAGATGCAGAGAATGGCACAAGTTTAAAACAATGAGAGAAGGTTGATATAGAGGGTAGGTAACAGTTATCCAACATATTTATGATACATTTTCTAACAATAATCTAAAATATTCTGAGTACAAGAAAGATCCAAATCCTTTCAAAAGAATTAATCAAGTTATAAGCAAAATTAGTAAAATAGACTAGAACTTGAAATAACCCAGTGATATTTTGTATCTCAAGAATAAAGAAAGAATGTACAAGCATCGAAGCAGAGAAAAACAGATTATCTTCAAAAGAAGTAAAATCCAGCTACTCAGATTTCCCTCGCCAATAGTAAATGTCAGAAAACAGTGGGGCAATATAAAAATAGTTTTGAGGAAAAGAGTTATGGTTCAAGATTCCTAAACCCAGCCAAGTTGTGATTAGTATGTGAAGTCAACACAAACATACACTGCCATATATAACACTCAGAAAACTTTCTATCCATAGACTTCCTAAAAAATAATTTTCAAAGATGCAATTCAGCCAACCTAACAATGAATCAATATAATCAGCATCCCCAAGTCCTCTAAACTTTAGAATTACCTTCCTATTAATGCACAACTAAGTATTTTTGGAGATTCAATCCAAAGAATGTGGAGGGAAGATAATGTTCTCCCAAATATTTCTCAGGCTCCAAAGGATCTGTTTTATTAACTTAACTCCCTTTGAACTATAGCTCTTGCCATCTCTTTCCCATATCTACACGGTATCTCAGATTTTTGCAGTCTGATTTGTTTCAAAATATGAATATAATTTTTTTATTTCCCAAGCTTTTGCCAACACAAGGTTATTACTCAAATGCAGTGACTAATAAAATTTACTAAGGACTTGAGGGCTTCATAAAAGAATGACAACACAAAAAAGAAAACCTACAATCCACATAGATATCTGTTCCTAAATTCCATTGTCCAGTCCCCACAGGATCTGTGCCCAAGGTCTGCCCCTATGTTGCTGGGAATCTTCTCATCACAAATATTAGCCTAAAATTTGTTCTCATTCTGCAAGTCGTAAGGCTCACTTTATAGATCAGTCTAGGAAACCAAAATATCGGTTAACAGTAATTTCAGTACCTAAGGACATATACTCTTTAGTGTTTATTATTCATTCCTTCAATCATAAAACAATTTTTATTTTTACTTTTCAATATTGCCTTTAAAAATAGCCTTTTGTCTCCCACTGCCTTCTTTTGGCCTAGGTAATGACTCAATATTTTTTCCCCAAACAGTAAAAGTGTCCTTACCAATTAGGTATATTTGTATTTAGACCTGTAGAAATAACACACACACACACACACAAAACCTGCAGGCTCCTAATTAGATTTTCTTTACTGAGCTCAAAGTTACCTGTAGAATTCTTTGTTGTGGCTCATGTTCAAAACACCTCTGCTTTTATAGTCTTTCAAGATAGTACATAAATTAAAAAAAAAACAAACAAAACCCAAACAAACCTATTTGGAATTCTACTCTACTTTGGCAATGTGATCCAAAGAAGATATTTCTTCCCTCCCTTAATAAACTACAGGAATAAAGGCTCTTCTTTTTCATCCACTATAAAGAATTCAAGAAACTTTACAGTATTTCAACTATTTTTGTCATTATAAGTAATGCTGGCACAAAGAAATTATTTTCTTTCTTTGCATTGATAAATACAGAACACAGATTTAAGTCTGTAGTTTTAGAACTGCTAGGAAAAAGGATGTATATTTTTCAGTAGAGTGAAACAAAGTGTGATCCTTATTAGCAAATACAGAAACATCAAGAGACCATTATAAACAAAAAGGACTAGAGAAGATGACATATCGACTATAACAAAAATCTTTCAAATAGGGTAAAAATTAAAACCCAATCTGGGCTGTCTGTGTCCATTATATTAATATTCAGTAACGGACAAAAAACAAAAACAAAGCCCAAAAAACTGAAGAAAAACAAGTAGGAGAAGACCTAAACTACAATGTATCCACATTAGAAAATATGTAGCAGTTAAAAAGAATTTGGTTATGTTACATATTCTATGCATTCAAACATGGAATGTTCTTCAAGACAATAAATTAAAAATCAAAGTATAATATCTAAGGCATATTTTCACTTATTTAAAACAAAATAAAACTCTGTATTTCATATGTACAAATATATGTAGGCAAATGTATATAGAGTTTATATCCCATTCAGAGAGATGACAGGTGTTATGTCTAAAGAGGGAACTAGAACTGAGTGGGATTCAAGGGGACTTTCGTTGGATACATATTGTTTCTATTTTTTTACAGAGAGAATTTACTTACCTCTTAAACTTAAACTTACAAACACGTTAAAAAATTTTAAATAGGAACAACAATGCCTATTATTACTTGAATTAGGAGACTTGTTATTTTAAAGTTATTGTTTCTTCCAAATTAATTTATAAATTAATTTAATTCCAACCTGAATAGTAACATGATTTTTTGTTTTACATTTACGTTGTTTCTTTTTTTTTTTTTTTTTCACAGTTAAAAACATCTGTAAATTATTCTCATTGACCCTTGACTCTGGAGAGGGGACTTGGTGATGAATTCCCTAACATGGAACTTCTAGCTTAATATTACCCCAAAAGGAAATCTTCCTTTGATGCTCAAACAATAGTTCCTCCTGTGACAAATGGAGGAGGTGGCTTTCCCCAAACTCTCTATTGTTAGAGATGGAACTTTGTGCTAAGAGAGCATCTTTATCTCTATGGTACAAATTCTGTGCCTTTCACCAGTAGTTGCTTTGTTTTGTTTTTTAATTCTGTCTGTATTGTTCTCAACAATTCAAAGGGTATATTTTCTCTTCCCACATCAATTTTTCATCTCTGTTTTCATTTAGAGGCAAAAGAATATATTTTATATATTCTGGATATTTTATATCCAGTAATTTTTGGGATATAAGGCAATAAAGTATATTCCCTCACTTACTACTTCTAAGAAATATAGGCAATATAATTGAATCAAAAGAGAGTTGATGAAACAAGCAGTAGGTCTTACCTTTCTATTAAATAAGAAGTAGAATGACCGTTTGATGAACTGGGGAGAACTGATCCTGTGTCACCATATCCAGGCAATGTTAAGAAGCAGATTAAGGAGGAGACGTGGGTTCAGGTCCGAGATGGCGATGTAGGAAGATCCTGAACCTACCTCCTTCCAGGAACACATCTACAGCTACATATGGAACAACGTCCTCTAGAAAAACAAACAAACAAAATAAACCTTAAAAACTAGCAGAGTGACTCCTTCACTCAGAGGTTAACATGAAGAAAACCACATTTAAACAGATAGGAAAGGCTGAGAAACAATCTTACCATAATTTCCCCCACCCTGCCCTGTGGCCTTTAAGTCCTGCACCTGAGAGGCAGTCCCCAAAATCTCTGGCTTCGAAGACCAACAGGGCTTGCACCCCAGAGATCCATAGTCTTTGGTGAACTGAGAAGAGGGACAGCTATTAAAGGGCCATGCGTAGGCTCACTGGCCCCAGCGCTGAGCGCAAAAGCAGCCCTTTGAAAACCACCCAGACTTTATGTGAAAGAGGCTCACTTGCTAATTTTAAGCCATCAGACAGAGGGAGAGGGGATACTCTCTGGGGAAGGAGGCTGGTGGATGCCAGCTTCGCACTCCCTGTCTGCCTTGTTAAAGCTGGCGGGTGCCATCTCTTTTCCCCTTTTCTCTTTTTTGGCAGGTGCTATCTTTGCAGTCCCCATCTACATCCCTCCAGCTGGAGGGCACCATCCTAACACTCTCCCTTGCCACACTACAGATTGCCAGTGTCTCTCAGAAAGGAGCTTATATACTCATCTGGAGCCCCAATTTTTATAACTGCTGCCCAGGGCATACCTTCAGATTTCCTGGCTCTGGTGGCCATTGGAGCTTACACTTGTGGTCCCACAGGATTGCATGTATTTGCATTCTTTAAATAAATTTTTTATTCAAGTATAATTAACATTTAGTTTATATTAGTTTCAGGTATACAATATAATGATACAACAATTCTGTACATTTCTCAGAGTTCATCAAGTATGCTCTTTAACTTTTTTTGAGAGAGAGAGAGAGTGGGGGAGGGGGAGAGGGAGAGAGAGAATCGTAAGAAGGCTCTACCCCTAGCACAGAGCCCAACATGGCGCTTGATCTTATAACCCTGAGATCATGACCTGAGCAAAAATTAAGAGTCAATGCTTAACTGACTGAGCCACCCAGGCTCCCCAAGGTAAGTGCACTCTTAATTATATTTGCATTCTTTAAAAACTGCCCTGAGAGTCTGGCTTCCAATCGGCCTGAATCTAGACACTGACTGAGATCCTCCTCTTTGAGACACTGACTGGTCTTGGCATACCTTCAACTTCTGGGAGCTATTAAAAATAAAATAGGCTGCTTTGACAATTACAAAGGCTTGAGGGACAACCAAGAGCTATGACAGGGTTGAACCGTAAGGTTCATCTCCTACACAAGGCCACTTTAAGACTGGGAGAGATGGCCTTTTCATCTAATGTATAAAAACCAACACAGAGAGCCAAGCAAACTGAAGGAACAAAGGAGAATATTCCAAACAAAACAACAAGATAAAACCTTAAGGGTGGCGGGGGTGGGGGGTCTTAATGAAACGGATAGGTGATTTACCTAAGAAAGAGATTCTCTCGTGCTCTTGCAGTCAAATGTTGGTTGGAATTTAGTCATCTGAAAGACTAACCTGTCCAAAATGGCCAATGATTTGATGGTTGATACTGGATTTTCGCTGGGGTGTCAGCTCAATTGTCAACAGGAGGATCTATGTGGCCCTCTCCAGTATGGCGGTCTCAGAGTAATTGGGATTCTTCCATAGTGACTCAGGGATCCAAGCACAATTCTTCTAGCAACCAAGGTGAAAGCTGCCTCATCTTTTCTGACATAGCCTTGAAAGTCATGCAACATCACTTCTGCTGTAACCTTGTAGTTTCTATCTCATAGTTTGTAATTTTATAATCTTTGTATCTAGATTCAATGTTAGGAGACATAAATTCCACCTTTCCATGAGGAAAGCGTCAAGGTTACAATGTAGAAGAGCACCTGTCACAGGAGATACTTAGTCCTCTTGGAATATGTGATCTAAAGAGACTATGGACTCTAAGAAACAAACTGAGGGCTTCGGGGGGGGATGGGATAGACTGGTGGTGGGTAGTAAGGAGGGCACGTATTGCATGGTGCACTGGGTGTTATACGCAACTAATGAATCATCGAGCCTTACATCGGAAACCGGGGATGTACTGTATGGTGACTAACATAATAAAAAAACATTAAAGAAAAATAAATAAAATGTAAATCATGTGGCTACAAAAAGTCACATATTTCACATGTCATATGTGAATGAAGGCAATTTTACTTCCTTTCCTATCTGGATGTCTTTTATTTCTTTTCCTAGGTTAATTGCACTAGCTAGAGTCAATAGTACAATGTTGAATGGCAGTGATGAGTGTAATATCTTTGTCTTGTTCCTGATCTAAGGGGGAAAAGTAGTCATTCTTTCACCATCAAGTATGATGTTTATTTTATTTTATTTTTAAAAGATTTTAGTTATTTGTTTGTCAGAGAATGAGAGTGATCACAAGTAGGGGAAATGGCAGACAGAAGGAGAGGCAGGCAGGCTCCCTGTCAAGCAATGAGCCCGATGGGGGACTCGATCCCAGGACTCTGGGATCATGACCTGAGCCAAAGGCAGATGCTTAACTGACTGAGCCACCCAGGTGCCCCAACTTAAATATTCTTTACTGAATTTAATTTAGAATAGTAATAGCAATAGATGCTATTGGCTATCGGTCTGCTACATGCTACATGCTGCATACTCTGCTGGAGCTGGCCTGTGCTCTACCTCACATATTCACAAAGAAACTGCATTATAGCTTTGCTTCATTTTGCAAAGGAGGAGCTGAAGATCAAAGGAGTCATGTAAAGATAGAATGCTGCATAACCAGGCTTGGAATTCAGGTCTTTTCCTTCCAGAATTCCTCTTCACTGCAGTTTCTTTCTTTCTTTTTTCTTTTTCTTTCTTTTCTTGTTTTTCCCCCCTAATTTATTTATTTAAATCATCTTACAGTTATTCCAAACTACAGGCATCGAGCAACTGAAGACCAGAAAATTGGGAGCTAGAGTTCAGGTAGATGCTTAACCGAATGAGCCACCCAGGAGTCCCAACTATGATGTTTATTAAACACAGATTATCAGGTTGAAAAAATTTCTATTTCATTTGCTGAGAGATTTTGTTGTGGCTTTTAATCAGTAATCGATGAGAGATTTTTGTCAAACACTTCTAATATTCTTCTTTTAAGATTATCACATGATGTTCCTTTTTTAATGTGCTGTAGTAAATTACATTAATTGATTTTCGAATCAATACCAACCTGATTTTCCTAAGATAAACTCACTAGGTCATGTATAATCCTTTATGTATATTGTTGGATTCCATTTGCTAAGATTTTATAAATAGTTGTGTCTATATTCATGAAGAACAATGGAATGTAGTCTTTTTTCTTGTAATATATTTTTTTGTTTTTGGAATAAGCCTAATGTTCCCTGTGGAATGAGTTGGAAAGTATTTATTCTTTTACAATTTTCTGGAAGAGTTTGTGTAGACTTGGTTTTATTTCTTCCTTGTTAGAATTAAAAAGTAAAGCCATTTGGGCTTGGACCTTTCTTTTCTTTCTTTTCTTTTCTTGGAAGGGTTTTATCTACAAATTTTTAAAAATAGATGTCTATTGGGGCAACCTATTTCTTGAAAGAACTTTGGTAGTGTATCTTTAAACAATTTTTTCATTTCATATAACTTTTAAAATTAATTAACATAAAGTTGTTCACAATATTTTATTATCGTTTTAATATCTGTAGTGATATCTGTCACTTTTCTCATTCCTGATAATTGGTAATTTCCATTTTCTCTATTCTTTTTTTCTGGGGTTTTAAGGCTTATGATTTTATTAATCATTTCAAAGAAGCAGCTTTTGATATCATGAGTTTTTCTATGTCTTTTCTATTTTCTGTTTCATTCACATCACCTCTTAGTTTGTTTACTTTCTTTCATTTGCTTATCTGGAGTTTAATTTGCTCTTCTTTTTCTAGTTCCAAAAGGTAGGATTGAGGTCATTGTTTTTAGACCATTGTTTTTTTTCTTCTGAGAATTATCTTACCTATATCCCACCAATTTTGACAGACTGTTTTCATTTTCATTTAGTTCCAAACATTTTATAATTTTCCTTTGACCAATGAGTTATGTTGAAGTGTTTAGTTTTCAAATATTTGAGGATTTTCCAGATATCTTTTTAATATTGACTTCTAATTTGATAACACTGTGGTCACAGAACAAACTTTGTATGATTTGACTCCTCTTAAATGTAATGAAACTTATTTTACGGCCCAGAATTATGACTTAGTAAATGTTCCACATGTATTTGAAAAAGTTCTGTTGTTGAGTGTATTGTTCTACACATGCCAGCTACTTTTGGTTGGTTGATAGCATGTTTCTGGTTGGTTGGTCAAGTCTTCTTTAAACTTGTTGATTTTCTTTCTATTTATCTCAATTACTGAGTGAGATTTGTTATGTTTATAATGGCGGATTTGTCTATTTCTGTTTCCACATCCGTTAGTTTTGGCTTCATGCATTTTGAAGATCAGTTATTAGATATATACACTAAGGATTGTTACATTGTCTAAGTGAATCAGTCACTTACCATTATTACTCTCTTTACCCTTGCTCATATTCATGTTCTGACATCTACCTTGGCTGATGTTAATATAGCCACTTCAGGTTTCCTTTGTTCAGTGATAGCATAGTATGTATATGTCCACCCTTCTATTTTTTGTCTATGTGTGCCTTCATATTTAAAGTGAATTGTAGATTCACAGTAAACACCTAAGGGTTTTTTAGGGTAGGGGCATAGGAAAATATGTGTGGAGTGCCTCCCAACTTTTTAAAATCATGGTAAATTAAAGGGAAAATGCTTGTTTTATTGATTCCTTCATCCTCTGGGCCAGTAGGGAATTGATAACATACTGTAACCCAGAAAAGGAACATGGGTTAAAAACTCTTGAACCAAGAAACTGTGTGATTTCCATCTTAAATTATGAGAAGTCTGTTGGTTCCATTTCCTGAAACAAAGAAATCCAGAGGCAAGGTTGTCAGGGAGAGGTAAGAGAAATTGTGGCATCTTTTGTTTTGACACCTGCAAGAGTCAGTAGGTTTGGTTTTTTTTCCATACAGGACTAGATAATAAATATTTTAGGCTTTGCAAGCCATGCAGTCTCTGTAGCAACTACTCCACTCTGCCACTGTAACATAAAATCCATAAACAACACCTAAAGGAATGAGCATGGCTGTGTTCCAATTAAACTTTATATATGGTCACTGACATTCAAATTTTACATAATTTTCACATGCCACAAGACATTAATCTTGTTTTGAGTTTTTCAACCTAAAGTATTGAACTCATTCTTAGCTCAAAAAGATAGTGGGTCAGATTTGCTGAGTTGGCCAGATTTGCGGACTCTTGCACTAGAATGGCAAGTTAATAGCTTCATATAATGATAAGGAATGACCATATCCGGAGGACTACAGGTAGAGTCAGAATCAAAGAGATAGGAAGATTACGACAACATGGCTGTGAGGAGAGAGAGATGACATGGAAAGGAATGGAGTCACAGGGAAGATTTACTTGCAAATTTATAGTTTTCCCTATAAAACAGTGACTCAGAGTATCATATAGGTCTCCATGGCATTCTACTTTACTTGCTTCCCAGAAGTCTTCACCTCTGCTCAGAGAAGCACTACCTCATGTACTCGAGTGATCCGCTAGACCACCCTTTGTGACATGCAGACCAAATATCATAGTTGGCTTCATATTTTCTCTCAGCAACCTCTTAGGTACAAAAATGAACTAGAGATAGTTCTTCTAAAAGCTATGAATCCTAGCTCTCAAAAGATGGCAGGGATCATTCTTTTTTCCCCAAAGGACTTAGATGTTTAACATCATATTTAAAAAAAATTTAAGTTAGAGATTAAAACAGAATTTTCTTTTAAATATCAATTTAAATGTTTCTTTCTATCTAACCCCTCAATTCCCATGCACTCTTCTTTCCCCTGCTATCACTTGGCCTTAAGGGAAACTAAAGAAGAAAAAAATAGTTGAAGAAAACAGATTTGGAGTGTTGTATCTAACAGGTGGCAGCGAGTAGAAATAAAGAGACCAAAATTACCAGATCCTTCTCTATCTTTGCCCCCCACCCATACCCCCCAATTTTGTCTCATGATAAAGGCTAGTACATTAAAAAAAAAGATGGAGTGCTTTGGCCTTTAGGTTTGATGGGACAATGTGTTCAGGTTTTTCAAATTAACAGCTGAACTCATGGCCCTAGAGGTTTTTTCAAAATTATTAAATCAATTTTTTAGAAATACTGTAAATTTATTTAAATTTTTGTGTGTGCTGTGTGATATTTCTGGTTCTCTTTCACACTTAAAGCTCTCATTGAGAATAAAACAGTTTTCTGCATTAAACTGTAACATGATTTGGCATTTATATATCCTGTAGGAGAGAGTGAAACACTACCTGCTTTAAATTGTGATTTCTAGGAGGATTTCTGGATATAGTAAAGCCTCAGATACCAGAAAAAATAAAGACTTTGAAATTGCCTTGCCAAGGCTAAGATTCATAGGTCTATTTTTACTCAACACCAAATAAAGGTACCATTTCTAATCCAAGAACTTCACTCTGCTGTCTTCTAGCACATTGACATTTTCCACAGGCATTTCTTGTTTTACTTGATGTATTTTTTCTAGCTTTTCTTAATATGATATATGAGAATTTTGGTTGATAAGCATTGATACCAAAAATTTTAAATTATGGTTAAATTGTGGCTAGTCAGCACATTGTCAAAGGTGATTTACTATTTTCAAAGCTTTACTGTACTTGACTTTGATTAAAAAAACAATCTAAATTTCAAGAAGAATTCAGAGAATTTTTTAAAGTTGTACAATAAAGCAGTGCTCTGAATGTAATATTAAACAGAACTTTTCCAATACTGCAAGAGATCTCCATTGCCTTCCATATGTAGCTGGAAAAAGAATAGTTTTGGTCAAAAGATTTAATTTTCCTATAGCTAAAACATGCTGAAGGATAGTATGATTTCTCTAAGTGCTAAGTTTACTTAACTATTTTGAGGTATTTTGCACATTATAATTCAACTCCAAATTAAACTAATTCATCCCATTGTGTTTTCAACCATATGAGGTCAAATTACATCTTTCATAATTATTTTGTATTCATAGGTTACTACTTTCTAAGATTACTTACTTGGTTTCAAAACAGAAAACATTCAAAACAGACATGATTACTATGAAAAGAAGATTTTTAAATATTTGATTTCACAAATTCATGAGAAGGCAAAATTTTCATTTTGTTTTGGTTTTCCATTTGCTTCACTTAAATTTTCCCAAATTATGCCAAAAATACTTTCTGGTATTATAATAAATGTCATTCCTGATATTTTAGTGATATCTGTGGTGTAATCTTTACTTTACCCTACATTTTTTTTTCATGAAATATAAGCAAGAGGAATTCTCACTTTATGGGTAACATATACTTTACCCAGTGAAACACTCAACTGAAGCCAATAGCTCTGAAAGTTTAGGAGAAAATGATTAGAAACCGATATGAGCAAAACTAACAATATCAGAGCAATAAATTAGGATAAAATAACCAGATCTATCCATGCTTATTTTGCAGAACATCATCTCTTAACATTTACAAAAGCACTCAAGCTCTATTCTTGGATTAAGTGACATGTCTGCATTTTACCACTTGTTTAGAATGGCCCGTTGGTTATATCATTTTCCCAGTATGATTAGACTAAAACCCCTAAATCCAGTCTCAATAACAGCCCTGTTATTCTTATACATCCCATAATCCTAAAAGGAAACACAGAGGTAAAGGTTACAAAAGTGTTTTCTCTGCCACACCATGAAATCTGTCCTACTTGCAAGTGAAAAGGCTCCTGTAGGACCCTTTCTTGCCATCAAGAATCCAAATTAGCAACAGCTTGCAATGATAATCAGTTCATTTCAGTGTACTCAAAATGGGCTCATTATTATTAATTTTTGCCAACTCCCAAGCAATTCATGAACCATTTTTAGATTTTCAAAAAGCAGTTCATGAATCAGACAAAAAAAATTTAAAAGGAACCCATCCCACAATGAGATGATGACTCAGAGTCCTTTGCTGTAGCTGTGTCAACTGCCGAGCATCTGAAATCTGATGAGGATGGGGCTGATGGAGAAAAGGCCATGATGAGCATGAAACAATGTGTTGAATTTACATGTTAAAACTTCTTGTTGGTTTTGGCAATTTTTGCTGAGGATTATTGAGAAATCCATAACATCTGGATGTGGGGGAGAAGCTCCACTAAAATGATGAAGTTTATATTGGTCGACAAGACTATAAATGGAAAAGAAAGTAGTTTCTTAACACAGCTGTTTCCAATTTTGTTAACATTTTAGGCCAAATTCATTTGAAAAAAAAAAGAAATAACATAAAACTCTAATGTTTGAGATATACTTTACAAGTCTGATTTAATGTACACATGCTGAAGACATTCTTGACTCAAACTAATATATCCAGAGGATGGACAAATGAACCAGTGGTCTAAGTCTAGGCCCTAAACCTGCCTTTGAAATGGACACTAGCAAGCCATTTTGCCAAGAAATTTGGATTTCAAAGTCAAATAATCCCTGTAGGTTAATTTGTTTTTAAGTGAAATAAAACCATCAGATTCCTGGCACTGTCTTATGTTTCAATACATATCATATCTCTCATGTCTTAAAATAATTGAATGGACAGATCATTAACTGATTTTCAAATGAATTAGATATTCCCCATTCTTGCCACTGACTGGGTGACTTCTTATTCATCACTTATTTTTCTACACTTTATTTTCTCCCTCTGTAAGATGGGAATTACATAAAAAGACAAATAAAATACATGCAAACATATTTTCTTGTGTTCTTGAAAGGAACACGGCATAAGTCAAATACAGTAATATATGTACACAAATGTACACATTCCTACACATACAAATATATATATTTATATTTATTTATGTATTTAAATCAATACTCTCTCTGGCTTCCAAATTCCCATTTTCTTATCATTAGTTTTCTGACATCTCTTTTTTCATATTTTAGCAGAAAACCCATGGCAAACATTAAAAAATTCTCTATTTCATTTTCTCTTTGCCTCTTATTTCCTTCTTTTCCTTTCCTTTCACTTTTCTTCTATTGCAGCCTTCAAACAATCTTTCTCGTCTCTTACACAAAGAACAAAAACAAAATAGGAAGCACAAAAACAAGTAGGCTTTCCTATGATTTTCACTTATGAACCTCTGAAGTCATTATGCAGTTGAATAAAATGGGAGCAGCATCTCTGTAAAATGTTCTATTAGCTTGTTGATGCTTTTTGGCTAAAGATGACTCTTAAATATTGATGACAATTCAAGATTTGGTAGCGGCATGAACATACCAGTATCAGATAGATTTGTTAATTCTCCTTGACATAAGTAAAGTCTGGGATAGCAAGATGTTTTAAAGATCATCAACAATATGATCAATACAGATTGCCAAAATCAATTCTGGAGTCTGACTCTGCCTGCTGTGAGCAGTTGTCACAATGTTCTTTGAGATTATTGGCAAGAAATGATAAGGATTCTGTCAACAGACACCCATCAATAGAAAATAATCCCCCTGAAGAAATATTGTACTCTTTTTGCCTTTTCCTTACAAATAGGTCATAAATAAGGAAAGTCTGGTTGAACCTTGTAATTAATCAAGTTGATATAAAAGAACTTATATAAGATCTTTGTTATAAATAGATTAAAAACAGTAAGTGGGAAAATGTATTTCTCAATTTATAGAGAACTTAAGGACTCAGAAGCAGTACCTACTGTATGAAATGCATTTGAAGTCTCTATAAGTAATTTTTGAATTCAGTGAGATCCCTTCTATAGGTATGAAGTTTAACACTTTGGGTAGCTATTGATTGACTTTGGTATCATTTTTTTTCTTAATTTTCATAGGTTTACCACACCTAAAAGCAGCTAGATATTTGGTTTCACAGTTTTCCTAAATTTTTCAGTTGAGACCTAAGGATCCTAGGAGTTTATGAGTGTCTCCAGGATACCGGTGAATTCCCCAAACTGAATAAAATTTGTGTGTGTGTGTAATACTTATACTGCTTACAGAGACAGAAATCCTAACAACTGGCTGACACACCAAGGCATCTATGAATTTTTTTTAAAGTATGGAAGGAAGGAGAGAAGAAAGGAATGAAGGAAAGAACAGAAAACAGTTATCTGGAACAAAATGATTTTTTAAAAATTGTAACTTAACCCTACCTAGGCATTTATTTATTTAAAAAAAGAAATGCTTATTGAGTGCCTATTATGTGCCATCACTGAACTATATCAATAATAAAAAGCTCCACACTTAAAGAGCTTATATTCAAGTGACAGGAGAAAGACAATAAAGTATGTCAAGCTTTATGTGGTGCAAGTCTAACACATAACCCTCCAATAACTATCCATTTTGCAACTATGGTATTAGGAAACAGTATAAAATTGTTATACACATAAAGAGGCTTTCTTTTTTAGCAACTACTTTCTAATATCCTCTAACAATTCCATAAGAATAGAATCAATGCCGTGTTTTAAAGAGTTGCCTCTTTTCCTGGGCACTACTGACATTTGAGCCAGATAATTCTGTTAATGAGGAGCTATCCTATATATTGGCTTAGCAGCAATCCTCGCCTGTACCCACTAGATGCCAGTAGCGTCCCCATCCCCAGTTGTTATAACTAAAAATGTCTCTAGAAATTGACAAATGTCCCCTGGGGGGCAAAAATCACTCCTGTTGATAACGAACCATTACTCTGAAGGATGCGTCTATCAATAGTTCAAGCCAATGGCAAGGTATGTAGTGATAAATGCAGTGTTTTAATTGTCATGGAGAACTTCACATGTTTCAGAAAGAACTTAGTCTTGAGGGAATCAAATCTGGAATCCATCAGTCTATCAAACATATACTAAAAATACATACCTTCTCCTTGAAGGAAGATTTTTCTCTCTTTCCCATTTTCTTTTTCTTCCTATTTGCTTACTTAACTTTTGCCTGCTTTTCTTCCACACCCAAGTTATTACAGGGCCACAGGCATTCATTCTCTTACTTAAACAAATTGGCTTTGTAACAATAAAATCTGGCTGTTTAAAATGTAACTAATATTGGAAATACTTACCTAAAGAAGGATTTGTAAGTAGTACCTAGATATGCAAGAAAATTTAAATAAAACTTAAATAAAGACGGATATAAATTTGTTGGTATCTTTCTTTCTTTGAAGATTAAAATTTCTAGTTATTTCAGAAATTCTGAGCATAGCAGTATTAGCCTCTTCTGACTATCACTGTCATCCTTGTAATGGAAACACCTCACCTTCATTTCAAGAAAATAAGAAAATGATACAGTATTAAAATCAGTAGAGGAAAATGAAGAGAGACAATTTAAGTAAAAATAAACTATTGGGACTGCATCAAGATAAAACGTTTTGGCACATCGAAGGAAACCATCAACAAAACTAAAAGGCAATCTATGGAATAAAAGATACTGCAAATGACATATCTGAAGAAGGGTTAGAATCCAAATATATAAAGAACTTATAAAACTCAACACCCCAAAAACAAAAATTCCAATTAGAAAATGGGCAGAAGACATGAACAGATATTTCTCCAAAGAAGACATACAGATGGCCAACAGACACATGAAAAGATGCTCAAATTCACTCATCATCAGGGAAATGCAAAACTACAGTGAGATATCACCTGATACCTGTCAGAACGACTAAGATCAACAACACAAGAAACAAGAGGTGTTGGTGAGGATGTGGAGGAAGGGGAACACTCTTATGCTGTTGGTGGGAACACAAACTGGTACAGCCACTCTGGAAAAAAGTATGGACTTTCCTCAAAAAGTTAAAAATAGAACTACCATATGATCCAGCAACCACACTATTAGGTATTTACCCAAAGAACACAAAAATACTAATTCAAAGGGATACATGTACCCCGATGTTTACAGCGGCATTATCTATAGTAGCCAAATTGTGGAAACAGCCCAAGTGCCCACGGACTGATGAATGGATAAAGAAGATGTGGTGTTCACACACACACACACACACACACACACACACACACACACACACACAGAGGACTATTAATCAGCCATAACAAAGAATGAAATCTTGCCGTTTGCAATGACATGGATGAAGCTAGACTATTACGCTAAGCGAAATAAGTCAGAGAAACACAAATACCATATGATTTCACTCTTATATGGAATTTAAGAAACAAAACAAATGAGTAACGGGAAAAAAAGAGACAGAGAGAGGGAGGCAAACCAAGAAACAGACTCTTAACTAGAGTGAACACACTGATGGTTACCAGAGGGGAGGTGGGTGGGAAGATGGGTAAAATACGTGATGGGGATTAAGGAGTGCACTTGGTGTGATGAGCACTGGGTGTTGTATGCAAGTGTTGAATCACTATATTATACCCCTGAAACTAACATTACACTGTATGTTAACTGGAATTTAAATAAAAACTTAAAGCAAAGTCAAACAAAACAAAACAAAAAGAGATCATATCTTTTACATGGGTCACAATAAAGATATACTTTTGAAAAAGAAATGTTAAAAAAAGAATAGAGGCAAGGAAAAGAAAGAAAACAGGCAAACAGAGGATAAGAAAAAACTAGATGTAAAACAGAAATAAAGAGTTCAGAAGAAAGTAAATGGAAATGATTTTTTTTAAAGGAGGAATAAATGGAAGCCTATGCTAGTAAAGAGAAAGAACAGAAAATTGTACTCACTGAAGAAAAATGAGTTTCTAAAGTAGTAGGCTACATAAATTTACTACTGGTTTCCATACTGACTTGCAAATAGAGGTTTAGAAATTGACCCTAGAAGGACACTCAAACCACGTATAAGACTGACATTAAACAGGGCCATGATTCTTTTCTTATCCAGGCAAAGCTTGTCCAGATCCTCAAACGAAATGACAGTCTTTATAGACTGTCTATACTCTAATTTATCAGTACCTTCCCACACACATTCAAATACCTTGTCAGCTCTGTTCAACATCCAGAAGAATTGATTCACCCACTTTTTAAACTTATTATTGTTCCTTAAAGTTAAATTCGCTTTTTTTAGCAGTCATACGCATTTTTTTACTCATGAATTCTTATTGCAGATTCCTAACCCAGGTCTTTCCCTTGTATTTTGTATCCTGTATACCCCTTATATTTCGACGAAACAAAATTAGGTTTAGATTCCAAATGTAGGTTTTATAATTACCTACACTCGATTGAGTATATTACTCAAGGGTATTCAGTTACTCTGTTCAGACTTCGTCATTCAAAGCATTTGCAATTCATCCTGATTTTATATAACTTGCAAATTTGAATAGAGTGGTAGGCACAATTGTTTTTTGCCCAATAGTCCCTCTGTCTTCTTCTTGCTGTAAAAGTCTGCCTCCCAGTGTAGATAGAGGTTGGAAGAAATATTCATTTCCCTAGCCTTCTTCCCTAGCTCATAAACATATAACTTAATCCTGGCCAATGGCGTTTGACCATTGGATGGCTCCTAAGGGCTTTGTGGAAAGGTTTTGCTCCATAAACATTCAACGGGTAGGCTGTGCCTGCATATATCTGGAATTGCTACAGCTGTCTTGCAACCAGAAGGGGAGACAACACCGATAGACTGAAGGTAGAAGAATGGAAAGAGAAAAGCCTGGAGCCCAAAGAATTCCAACTGATACAATACCTATGTCTTCTATATCTTCATCCATGCTTTCTTTGTATGTATTTTTCAATATATTAATTTGGATTTTGGGATATAAGCATATTTAGAGATGGCTCTTTTGAAGAGTTTACCCATCCTAAGTTTCAGATCCCTTTATTCAGTCCCCTCTGCATTTTCAATTAATTCCGTCACTTCTTATCTATGACTCATCCTGGAGCTACGGAGTTTAGTCAAAGTAAGAGAAATATGCAGAGAAATAATATTTGAAACCAAAGTGTATGGAGTGTATGGAGACAGTATCTGGAAGAAAGAAGGGAAAGTCAAGAGTGATAGCTCTAGAAATCCCTGTTTTTATTGGGCATAAAAAATTAAACAGTGAAGTAGACTAAAGAAGCACCTGAGAGGAAGGGGGACAGAAAAGATGGTGCCATATAGTTAACAGGAAGTAGGCAACTGTCAGAAAGAAGATTTAATAGATTCTTGGATTGGATCTTCCGATGTCCATTTTGGCCTCATTCCATTTAGCAAGGCTAGGGATTTAAAATCTAAATTCCCTGGCAACTGGGCTTCTGGATGTGACCTGCATTCTATTAGATGCTCTCATACAATATCTAAAAGGCAGAAGAGAGACAGAGGTCATCTTCCTGTAACTAGTGGCTGTTAAGCAGTGGACCGACTCCACATTCCAGTGTCTAGTTGCCAGCCCTTGCCGGTGGGTGATCTTTGCAGCAGGGGCAGTGGCAGGAGCAGCAGGAGCAGCTGCAGATTCTTGACATCTGCATCATAGCAGTATGACTTTCAAACCAATGATGCAAAGGCAGCCTCCTGAATTCTACTCCACCGGAACTTCTAACAAGTTTTGAAGCATTTAATTCCCTAGAAAAAATCCTCTGCAGTTTAAAATATCTAAAGTGATACAGAAATATCAGCAACACGGTCAAATGACACTGAAGGGTTAAGATTATGACTATTAAGAGAACTCTGAATGCCAATTAAAATATCTAGAGAGCATTTCAGCGCACTAATGAGAGCACAGACCCAGTTATCAGGAACTAAAGAATATAATTCAGAGAAATGTTACAAGTTAGAGAAAACAAACTTGAACTTGGATAAAAAAAAGACATGTGCCACAACCTGGGTTGAGACATATCCTAACCAAGGGACATAAATAAGTTCATTAAATCTCTCTCCCTCCCTTCACCCTGAACTCTTGGCTGTACTTATCTTTGAGGATTTCTCTCTCTCTCTCTCCCTCTGTGTGTGCATATCTATCTGTCTCTTTCTCCACGGGTGAGAGGCTTCTGACAACCCTAAACTCACAATATTCCAGCAGCCATTCATGAAGTGCACAGAAAAACTCTGATTCACTCTGGTTGGTTTACCTGCCCACTCTTGGATTAGTATGTTTTCAAAAGGGTTTTGTGTGTTACTTTTCAGGTTATGTCAGGTGCTTTCCTCTTTGATTGGTAGCTTAACTAAAACCAAAACTTCTGCAAAGAGGGAAATACTATTACCACATGAATGAGGGAAAGGATGATGCTGAAATAAAAACCAACAGAATTCTTTTACAAGGATTAACGAAGTAGGGGAAAAAGAAAACACTAACGCCTTGAGTGAGATTAAGGCCACTGTAGGATGTATAAGATATTAAGAAAACTGATGGGTATACAGGCTGGGAGAAAGAAGCATTTCAGAGGAAAGAATGTCATTTTTTAATGGAAGGAAGACGAAGTATTTGCTCAAAGCTTCTAAATGGTTAGGGAGGTGGAGAGAGCTAATTTGGAAAATAAAGCAAAGAATTGGCTCACCTAAATATACATCTATGAATTGCCACAGATCATAGATTTTATATATATATATATACGTATATATATATATATATGAATGGTCTAGAAACATTTTAAGTAGAGAGGGGAAAAGCTGAAAGCTTCTTTATTATTCTTAAAAGAAAACAAGATCTTTTGCTGAGATTTATGCTTTAGTCAGGCAGATGAAAACCTTAGTAGAACCTTAGGGAAAGAGGATATTTTCAATATCTATGATGATCTATACTACATTTATTAAAAACAAATATTTGGGGGTGGGGGGCCTGGGTGGCTCAGTTGGTTAAGCCTCTCCCTTCAGCTCAGGTCATGATCTCCAGGTCCTGGGATCCAGCTGGCTATACCAGGAGCCTGCTTCTTCCTTTGCCTCTCCCCCGATTTGTGCTCTCTTTTGCTCTCTCAAATAAATAAATAAAATCTTTACAACAACAACAACAACAAATAATGAAAGAACCAGATTAGAAAGTGAAGTACTCCTGAATAATGGTAAGAAATAACGGGTGGTTGTTTCAGTTAAAATCTCAGCACAGCGTTACTTAAGTTACATGACGACTCAAAGAATTTTACCCTTAGCATTGCCTTGATGACTCAGGGGGAGTTCAAGAAATAAATGCCACTGGAAATGAGTCCTATTGGAGGAAAAACCTAGGTTTTAACCGGGAAAAGGAGGCTAGAAGGGCAAGCGAGAAAAGTTAAAGACAGAAACACATTAAACCAGCTGCGCGAACTGGTGGCCCATGTAGTGTACGCTCATTTTGACGCTTTTACCCTGGCCTTGCATTTCCTTATTGATCAAAATTTCCACGACTATTTTTCCCCTCAGTTCCGCCACCTACCTGGTCTCTGAATGCACTACAGACTTCTCTCGAAATTTTCCGTGTCCGGTATTTTTATGGTAAGCGTTTCTGCTGCAAGCGTCCTTGCCGCAAAACTAATTCGCCGTAAGGCAATTTTGCCGTAAAAGATAAAATTACGAAAAAATGAAAGACGGACATTCATTAAACAGTGTCTAGTAAAACATTAAAAATGAGTAACAAAATTATACAGATTTTATTGCGAAATAGAAAATATTTGAATACTTTTATACTGTGTGTAGATTCATGGCAATACTGTGCAAGTAACTGATTTTAATTTGTGGATACCTAAAAACTTGTCTTCAAAATCTTCCATTCATAATATCATAACAAAAATTTTGATCTGTTTTTGTGCGGGTTTTTGTTTGTTTTGGTTTTGGTTTTTGCCTGTTAATTCTTCTTAATCAGCACCGCACTGTTTCTTTTTTGGTAAGATATCTTCCTTCCTTAAAAGAGGTTCGTATCAGTTTCCAAATACCAGGATGCATGTTTATAACTGAGCTTTGCATCGCTTCATAAAACCTTTCCACGCTGTTGTTAGTTCTTGGCATATTTTCACATGTCCACTGATAGACGTTCCAAAGTTCTATGAGAAACCTGAGTTCAAAACTCTGCACCACTGTACAGATAAGGGCTAAGATTCATATAATATGAAAGCAGGAGTACTACACCAATGGAGAGATGAAACCAACCATCAGCCAGCTGAAACCAACAAATTGTCAGACCAAACTGTCAATCAATAATAATTATTATTTTTTATCTTTTACAACAAAATCACCTTATGGTCAACTAGCGATGCGGCAAAAGTAGTTGTGGCAAAGATGCAGTTTTCATTTTCGTTACCTCATTCATGCTCACAAAAATTCTGTGCTCATAATAGATTTTCCCATTTACAGATGAGCATTACTGGATAGAGGGGTGGACCCAGTAAGCAAAATCATTGTCCAAGATTCCCTTAATGTTGTCTCCTAATTATTTGCTTTCCATTTAGAAACCATGCTGTGTGGATGGTGAGGGAGCATAAGGTCTGAACTAAAAATTTAGCTTTAATACGTCTTCTTTCTCTCTTCTTCTAAAATCTAAGTTATGATCTCAAAGAACCCTGGGCTTGGATTCAGGATATCTGAATCCTTACATTCTATTCTTTGGAATCTGTGCTACAAATTGTGAAAAATAAAACAAGCCTTATGAGTAAAGACAAATAAAGCAACATTATATATAATGGAACAGAATTAGAAGAAATTAAAATTTCCAGGCATAAGGGAATGGATAAGCAAACAGTAATAAGAAGACACCATGGAGCCATTAGAAATATTTATGGAGACATAAAAAATTAAGTAATATAGTAATTGAATAAAGCAAGATATGTCACATATGCTAAACGATGTATAATAAACAGTATGTAAATGAATGCACTTATTTAAAAAGAAATTAAAACGTGATAACACTTTTGCTTAGGTTATGGTACAACTGGTTCGGCTTCCCTTTTCAACTTTTCTATATTGTCAAGATTTTTAAAATAAGAATAATAAAATACAAGTAATAGTCATTAAAGAAAAATAATTCTCAGAGTTTAGAAGAATGCCAACTACCAGAAAAAGTACCTACAGCCTAATATAAGCTTTTAAAATTGAGGTATGTGAAAGAGGGTGATAAAAAGCTATGTAGAAAAATAATACACATACAAAGGTCTTAAAATGGAGTTAATAGATATTGAGAAGGATAATGGGGTCAGTTGGGAAGAGGCCTAAAAATGTGTTTTTCAGAGGAAACAAGTATATTTACTGTTTTGTTCAAATTTAATATTTTGCTACTAGATATTGACTGCCTTATTGTCCATGCAAATAGAGAATAAGTTACCCCAAAAGAGGTGTCAAAGAATTTGACTTTTCTTTCTCTCCTTTACTCCATGTGGCTATTGCTATTGACCTAACTGCCAGAAAGAAGCACACTGCAAGGAAGATATTACAATTTTAAGAGTTAAGGTTAAATAAATTAACATTTATAAAGTTCTTAGAAAATAGTCTGGCACAGAAGGTGCACTGTTTAAGCATTTTTTATATAAATACTTTACTTTTGAGTAGCCTGACATATTGCATTAAAAAGTCTTTAAACAAACAACTTCTCAATCCCCAAGAAAGTAACTTGGAAATATACATTCTTTCTAATGCTTCAGAACAACCAATAAAAATAAACAAACAAACAATAAATAAGTACAAAGCAAATAATTTTTTTATTTTGCTTCATTAGACTCAATGAAAATGGGTATATTCTAATTTGGATTTAAGAAAAAATGAGAAGGCACATTATCTTTAAAGCTACCGTAAATTACCAGCTTAATAAATTACAAGGAATGTGTGTAGCTATTTATTCTTCTGTTCAGGAAAAAAAATAGTTACCATGGCAACTACCAAATCTCATAGTGTGTGTGCTACCTCTATGATATGATCACTTTTTGTAATACAGATATGAGTAATGTATCATCTGGGCTCTGGTATTAAATGTTTTGAAATGCTTTAAAACATACACATTGCTGATATACATATTCACTATTTTTGACTCCCTTAGCTTTCTGACATTAAACACACTTTAAATTTTAACATTTTTGTGTTTCAGATATATTCTAAATGTATAACCACAAATATCAAATCTCTGAGAATTGTACAACTGGAGTTAACCCCTCAAATTTTTCAATGATTTGTAATTGGCTTTCCATGAACACTAGAAATGGATAAAAGGAAGATTTTTTTCCTAAAGAATTTTAAATGGAGTTCCATCTTGTAAAAGAAACTAAACCTTCTGTAAGTAAATAAAATACTTTCTGTATTTTCTTAAAACAAAGAAAAATAACAATTTGTATTAAAAATTGACCAAGAGGGGCACCTGGGTGGCTCATTTGGTTAAGTGACTGACTCTTGATTTTGACTTAGGTTACCATCTCAGGCTTGTGAGATCAAGCCCCACCAGGGCTGCCTGGTGGCTCAGTCAATTAAGCATCTGTCTTCAGCACAGTTCATGATCCCAGAGTCCTGGGATTGAGCCCCTCAGTGGGCTCCCCGTTCAGTAGGGAGTCTGCTTCTCCCTCTTCCTCTGCCCCTTCCCCTGCTTATGCTCTCTCTCTCTCTCAAATAAATAAATAAAATCTTTAAAAAAAAAAAAAAAAGCCCCATGATGGGCTCTTGCTGGTATGGAGCCTGCTTAAGATTCTATCTCCTCTCGCTCTGCTCCTCCCCACCCCTGCTTGCACACATGCTCACTCTCTTTCTAGAATGAATGAAGAAAGAAAGAAAGAAAGAAAGAAAGAAAGAAAGAAAGAAAGAAAGAAAGAAAGAAATCAAGATGCTGTTTTCCATGTCTCCCTGTTCCTGTTACATTTAATGCAGGGTCAATTTATGAGATACCTAAAATACAATATACACGTGCAACGTTTGTTCACAGCTCTTATTAGGCAAAATGAAATGAATCCCTAAGTTGAACTTGTGCTTAGAAAGTGTTGGGACATAAAAGTCATGTCTCACTAGCTGATTAAGCTCAAGCTTCAACAGAGCATTGATTCATGTTTTGTCATCTGTCCTGGATTCCTATGGAAAAACTCATGGGGAGGTTATTCTCTCTGAAAATTTTACCAGGTAAATAGCAGGGCTTGGACTCCTGGGGTTGCTGATGGAATCTCTTTCATAAAAATTTTACCTAATCAAATTAACCAAATTAACATGGTTAATTTCTTTGTCTTCTTCCACCCAAAATTAAGCCAGAGCAGGGATAACCAAAATGAAGTAAAATTTTCACAAATTACAAGATGATTTTAAACATTATAGATGGTGCTACTCTTTTATTTGATTTTTCTGACCTCCTCACAAAGAAGGAAGGGCTTTATTACACTTAATTTTTAATGGACCTAATTTAAAATTAAAATATTGTTACAAAATATCACACCTTAAGATAATTGTGTATGGCCTTCACTGTTGCAAAACCAAGGTAAGGAATCAGTATTATTAAGAAGGTATTTGGATGTTATGCCAAATTTTCGTATTTTCTTCCATGCCAAATTACTGCAATGCTTATTTACCTCACTTTGCAACTGGAACAAGTGTCACTTTTATTCTTTTACTAACAATATACGTGTGTGCATGTGTGTGCATGTATATGTGTGTGTGTAGAGAAAAAGAGAGACTTCAGTTCCACCTTCAAAATCATATTCTTACAAAGTTTACATTGTTCTATAGTTAATCAATGTTTTTGACAGATACATAAATTTGATGAAAAAAGAAAACAGGCATTTAAGGTATAGAAAGCCCTGTACCAAGGTTGCTTGATTCTACTGTTCTGGCAGCTTTTTCTCTTTTAGAATTCCATAACCTGATTTCTCTTGCGTTTATCTAACAATTTAGAGTTTGCACCGTGCTTTCAGGGACATGATTCCTTGTGCTTCTTATGACACCTCTGTGAGGGAACAGGGTTCATGGTATTTATTTTTTATTTCTGTTTACAAAGACTTAAAGAGGTTCTATAAGGGGAGAGAGAGGACAACAGAATCAGAGTAGGAGAAAAGTAATAAAATTAAGAAGAAAAGTGAATGAAATGAGATGGAAAAATATTCCACAAGCCCTGAGCAAATACATGGAGACAAACCATTAATAGCCACAAGGCATGACAGCAGGATAAGCAAGGAAGCAACTCGGTGTCTGAGAACAAAAGAACCATACAATAGCCTTCAGGTCTTCACTGGAAAGCATGTTGAGAAGAGCCCCTAAAAATAGGAGGGGTTTTGCCCTTTTCCAGAACCAGGTGAATGCAGGGGCCAACACTGAGATGTCAGAAAGGCAGAAGCAGGACAGCTTCTGTGATCTATCAACCTGATCCAGCAGGTCTAGTCCAAGACAGGACCCATACTGGGGAGAAATTTAAGGGAATGGAACAAATATTGAGGAGGAATAAGGATAACAGACACAGACAAGGAAAGGGAAGGTCTAGCTCTGGGCCGTTCAATAAAGTAGCCAATAACCCCATATGGCTCTTGAGCACTTTGAGGCTCGTCTGAACTGAGATGTGCTGTAAACTACACAACAGATACTGAAGCCTTAAAAAATATACATAAATTACCTTACTGATAATTTTAAAATATTTGATTACATGTTTAAATGATAACATTTTGGATCTATGGGTTACTTAAAATATATTAAGTTGATGTCACCTCTTTCCCCATTTTTCTTCAATGCGACTACTAAAAAGTTTAAAACTATATATGTGCCTCATATTTGTGGCTCATATTATACTTCTATTGAGCAAAATAAACCAGAAGTTGGTAAACTATGACTTGTGGACCAAATCCAACCTGCCACTTAAAAAAATTTAAATATTGTTGACATACAATGTTATATTAGTTTCAGGTGCACAACATAGTGATTTGACAATTCTCTACATTGTGCTGCTCAACATGATAAGTGTAGTCACCTGCCACTTTTTTTTTTTTACATATAAATTACATCTTATTAGAACACATTCTCTTTTGTTGAGATACTGCTTGTGGAGTTGAGTAGTTGTGACAGACTCCGTATGGTCTACAAAGCCTAAAATATTTACTATCTAGCCCTTTAGAGAGAAAAAGTTTACCAATGCCTGGTCTAAATCAAGTAGAGGAAGAAAACATAGCTCGAAAATCCCAGGAATCAAACTGGTTCTTTCTGAACACTATACAAAAACAGTATGAAAACTCTAGGATATTAGAAAAGCTTTCCTGAACCCTGCCTCATTTTAAAAGTTTGGCAAATTAATTTCATATAAAAATGAGCAACATAGAAGAATCAAGGTCAAATCTCATGCAAAATCAATATACAAAGAAAAAAAATAAAGAACAGAATAATGGCCCATAGCAGAAAGATAAACTTATAAAACTAAAATGGCTATTTAAAAATGAGCTAGAAGACATCAAGACTATGTTACAATCCTTAAAAAAAAACAAAACCCATACATCAGAATTAGAAATGTTCAGAAATGTGTGATTGAACTCAGGAAATAATTAGAAATAAAAGACAAAAATCAACTTGGAAATAAAGACTAAACTAAAAGAGGGATTAAGAACATCAGTGTACCTTAAAAGAAGGAGGTGAAAAGAGGAATTGAAAAACAAACAAAAATACTAGAAAGAGAGGAAAGATTCATGAGAAAAGAGGCAAAAATACTATATATATATGTAATGGGTCTTCTGTAGTCTGATACTGTCTCAAGTCTGAGCTGAAGACTTATTAACAGAATAAAGACAAATCAAATCTTTTAAGGTCATCTGATTAGGGAAATACCCGGGATTAAAATCCTCTCCCCACCTTCCCAAATGCTAGTTTCCATAAAGGCTAATGTAATGGAAATGGAGCTTTTGAAACAACTCAAGATTATGAGAAAGACATGCAATCATTTAGCATAAAAAGTTACTCTAGATAGGCTAGCCCAAGGATTGTTACTGCAGCAAAAAGATCCTCCTGTCTTTTAGATAGTATACCACGGCCAAATCATCATGGGTCCTCCCCTCTGCCTCTTCTAGTTTCAGAATACTAGCACTCCCTTTGTTTTTAGTAGCAGAGTTGAAAAGAACAAGAGCCTTGTCATGCTACAAACCAGAGAGAAAGAGAGGTGAATATTGGGTAGAGGGTAGTGATGTGTTCAACAGGTTCACAGTGTTATGAGTGAGGAAAGGAGCCAGAAGGAGAGAACAAGAGAAAGGGGCTAGAGAACACACATATGGATTACTCTGAGTCCAGGATTAACTACACCACTCTCCCTGGATGAGCCACAGGCTAAACTAAACAGAATACAAATTCTACTATGAACCTTCGTACCTTTATGGAGTCTGTTTGGCTTTTGCAACTTAAATCTGATGTAAAGGATTGATGAAAACTTCTGAACTCTTTGAGTGTGCTTGACTAATCAACAGTGAGAGTACATTCATGTTGCCCCAGGTAGTGGCTGATATTGCTAATAATACCCATAATAGTCATCCTGGACTTTTAATAATATAATACTTTGCAATAGACATAAAATAACATTTTAGCAGGGCACCTTGTCGCACAGGTTAAGATCACATGTTCCTACCTTCTTTGCAGCTAGTTATGGCCACGTGACTAAGTTCTTCACAATGAGATGTGAGCAAAAGAAATCCACATGACTTCTTAGCTGTGCCCTTTAAAGAAACGCCTTGCCCTCTGCTTCCTCTTGCATTCTTGCCACAGACTAGAACACGGAGAAGGTAGGACCTAAGACAGTGACAGAGAGGTAAGGTAAATGGTTTTATGGAGGCATCCTACTTAACTGTACCACCTGCCAGGTCAAATTTTTCAATAAATACTGGTCTCTATTGAAGTTACTAAATGAATATCATAGCTAATAAACTACTCTTCTTTTCTGTACATGATCAAGCCCTTGCACATGGGCCATAAGAGATTATTGAATTGTGGCAGGAACCAGTTGCACCTGAATCAAATTACACTGCAGCATTGAACCAAATGACAACTCACCATGGCAGCCAAACTCCTAGAAGAAAGGTGCAGATGAATGGAATTAGATCAAGTACTAACTCCAAATATTTTAGAAGAAACTCAGACATGCTAGACACTCTCTCTGGAGAGCAAAACAATAGAGCCAATGTATGGGTTTCTTAGACCCTGCACATCACACTACTGGGAACAGCGTCATTCAATAAGGATTCACCTCTTATTTTCATATGTTTAAGTGGTAGCCTCCACCATCTGTACTCTCATCTTTTGTGAAGTAAAGGGAAGAAAGAAGAGTTTCATCTGATATGACCCTAAACTGAGGGATAAATCCAAAATGGTTTGTCAGTTGGCTAGTACGTCAATCTAAAGTAGTGGTTAAGAATGTAAGTGAAGCCAGTTTGGCTGAGATGGAATCAATAGTGTGACTTTCAACAATTTATTCAACCTCCTCCTGCCTCAGTTTCTCCATCTGTAGAATGAGTAATAAGAGTGCCCGCCTTATGTAGTTTCTGTTCATTAAATGAGTTAATACATGCAAAACACTCAAATCAGTGGCTGTCACATAGTAAACAGTCAAAAAATGTTAGCTAATACTATTATCTCAGGTAACCTGAGGGAAAATAGCCTCAGACACCCCAAAGGCTACATCAAAACAACAAAGTGAAGGTTGGGTATTTCTAAAAAATATTGCAGTACTGGGTGTCCATGAAATAGCCAACCACTAAAAATGATCCAGTGTTCTCTGGTGGATCAGTTAGGTGTCTTGTCAGTTTGTAAACTGCAATCAGAGTTCGAGAAGATCCCATCATGGTGGGGAGGAAGCCTGCTAAGACCCAAAACACTAAGGCCCAAGTCAGAATTTGTTAGAGAGAGGTGAGATAAGATCATCAGCTTACAAAGGCTTTAACCAGAAATAAAGCAGGACACATAAATGTGAAAATTAGTCATGAAGCACTAAGTTTTAAGTTAATCAGACCCTGCTAGATACTACAAATGATGATAAAAATTGAGGAAAAGACGGTAACTTCAAACAAAACATCGGCTCTCCTCAGAAGGCTTGAGAGATCTCCTAATATTGAGTTGATTTTAATGAAAAAGACACATCTCGGTGGGGGAACAGTTTCTGTGAGTGGAGTGATATGGATTTAGACACCCAAGTTGTCTTTACGATTGAAGGTCATGGAGAGAGGGGAGCACCTGCCTTTGAGAGGACTCAGAAGGTTGCAGTAGGGAGTTAGGGTGCGGGCTAGCTTTTCTCTCCCTGCCCTCACTGCCTGTTTCTTGGAGTCTGGTGCTTTCTCAAGCTAAAGTCAGGGAAGAGGGCCTTTTGAACTATATCTCAAAGAGATAGTCTTCTGGAGTAATGCAGTACCGGAGATACACAGGTGGGGGATTAAAATTCAAAATGTGATAGATCTGATGGTCAAATATTACAAATTGATCTTATACTACCATGAAGACCATAATGACCTACTTTTAACTCTTCATCTATCATCTCCAGCCCCCATCCAGTAGTGGAAACTAACAGAGCATATATTGACTGCCAGTCATACCAAGGTCCACAATCAAGGGATGGAAGGTGGGTGTGGGAGCTGGCTCAATAGGAGGGAAATGAGGAAGTTACCAAGACAAGGGACATTGGAAGAGGGAGAGATGTACATGGAGGGCACACAGAAAAGGACTATGGTACTGGGTTGAATTTATATAACTGAATTCTACAGTATCAGATCATCTTGACTGTTCTCTTTTTAAGGCAATCTCAATTTTTAATATTTCTTAAAAATGTGACATTTATAATTAAATATAAAACTTAAAATAGATTCTGAATATTACATAGCACAGTATAATATCCATTTTTGTAATCTAGATATTATGCTTTTAATAGAATCTCAGATTTTAGAGTCAGAAAATATTTATTTATTTATTTATTTATTTATTTATTTATTTATTTATTTATTTATTTATTTATTTATTTATTTTAAAGATTTTATTTATTCACTCAACAGAGACAGAGACAGCCAGCGAGAGAGGGAACACAAGCAGGGGGAGTGGGAGAGGAAGAAGCAGGCTCCCAGTGGAGGAGCCTGATGTGGGGCTCGATCCCAGAACGCCGGGATCACGCCCTGAGCCGAAGGCAGACGCTTAACCGCTGTGCCACACAGGCGCCCCTAGAGTCAGAAAATATTTTAAAGAAAATGAAAAGAAAGTCCAATCAATCCCTATACCTCCAGTTCTCATTCTACAGGCTAAGGTACAGAGAGCCAGAGTCACACAGCTTGAACAAAACCTGGTAGCTATGTAATAGAGTGGTGATGAGAATCTGAATCTCCAAATCACATAACAGGCCCCATAATTAATTCTAAGATCACGTTATTTTTTTCCCAAATCATAGGATAAAGCTTATGGTTCACTAAAATCCATTTTTTTCTTTCATTTTAAGTTGTAGTGTTCATTTATCCAGTAAATACTATCAGTTATTGGCTCTTTTGTTTACTTAAATAAAAATATACTTTAAGAGTAAAAAACACGCATGAATATATCAAGTGCTGAATCCCCTGTCTTTACAATGCTTTAGAAATGCAATTGTACTGCAATATAACACCTGAGATAAACATATTTACTTGTAATTATATATTTATCAGAATAGTTAAAGATTGTACAGCATCGTGTTTGGTTCTATCATGAGATTCTTGTGGCAACAAAGGTGAAACTTTAGAAAAATGAACATCTAAAATCTATCCTTACCTATCTACATATGTAACATTTGAAACCCACCATGCCTAGCTCATACACAGCACTCTCAAGTATTTAATCCTCATGAAACTTTGTTTTATTAACATTTTTTTTCCATACTAGAAAACATCATTATTGGGAAGTATCTATGGTCAGCTAACTTTGAGACAGAATGACTTCCTCTAATTCCAAATAAATTTTCATATGCTTTTAAAAAATTACATTATTATAACATCTATAAAATATATAATAAATGAGATAAAAACATAATGAAAACCCACGTAACCCCTGCCCATCTTGATCAAGTCTCAAAATATGGCTATCTTGCTTTAGTTTTTCTTTTTTGTCTGCATACCTTATATTCAAAGCACCTTGTATACACTTTTCCAATCAAGTTCTCTCTCATTTCTCCCCAAAGTTAACCACTCTCTTAGATTTGGTGTTTATCATCCATGGGCATATTTTTATACAATTACACTTAGTAATTTTAAAACATAAATCACATAAGTGTTATGTTTCCTAAATCTGTAAAGACTGTTACATAACACACTTCAGACTTTATATTATTATGATTTATCTCTGTTGATACATTCAGCACAAGTTCTACTTTAATTAAGATTTTTCGTTTGGCTATGACATCAAAAGCAAAGCAACAAAAGCGAAAATCAACAAGTGAGATTACATCAAATTAAAGAGCTTATGCACAGAAAAAAAAAGTCAACAAAATGAAAAGGCAACCTAAAGAATGAGAGAAAATACTTGCAAACCATTTATCTGATAAGGAGTTAATATTCAAAATTTATAAGGAACTCATACAACTCAATAGCAAAAAACCCCAAGTGATCCAATTAGAAAATGGGCAAAGGACTTGAATAGACATTTTTACAAAGAAGACATAGAGATGGCCAACAAGCACGTGAAAAGGTGTTCAACATCACTAATCATCAGGGAAATGCCAAATTCACAATCAGCTATCACCCCACATCTAATAGAGTAGCTATTTATTTATTTAAATATTATGTATATTTTTATTAGTGATACTTTTTGTTATTATGAATATCAGACAGTTGAAGAAATTAGTTTTTCATTATGATAAATACATTCCATTAATTTGCTATTCTTTTTTTTTTTTTAGAGAGGCAGAGAAAGAGAGGGTGGGGGAAGCGCTGAGGGAGAGAGAGAATCTCAAGCAGGGGAGCCCAACACCTAGCGGGGAGCCCAACACAGGATCATGACCTGAAACAAAATCAAGAGTCAGATGCCCAACTGACTGAGCCACCCAGTTGTCCCTCTTATTCTTTTGACAGTATATTCTCATCTTCAAATTTAAGAAAAATTTATTTAAATAAGTTTTTGCTTAGAGTTTTACTTTTATTACCAAAGGGAAAAAATTGATGACCATTATATCCAATTAACTTGCTCACTGATGATCATAGCAGTAGAAACTGTATATACTGTCTACCAAAGGTGAAGAAGGTGACCATTTAGAAACAGAGATTAGAACTAACTCTAGTGGTTCATATTCACAAAGTCTGCTGCTTCTTTTTGTATCTACTCGTAAATAGTAAAAGTAGCCTGGCCATCTAGGAAAACCTTTAACAAGTACTCGCAGTAATTTCTTTGAGATGGAACATAGATTTTTATTTTCTAAAAATGTTATTTATACTCCAGGAGTTATTAAAGTGGCCTGAAAATACTTAAATTATGGAAAAAGAACCCCTCTTTTCAAGTCTATTCACTGAATCACAGGATAAGTGTGCACAAAATAAAAAACTGGTACATAAACACATGGTGATAGAAAGCAAGTCATCAATTTTGGTAGCATGTATGTTTAGACATTCAAGGTATATAACACCCTTTGCTATAAATTCTTCTTCAAAAAAGTAAAACATCATCATTTAGACTATAAATGTAAAAATGCTTATGGTGCATTATTCCTCTTCCCCTGGTTAGGGACAGAAGCAGATATGCCACAATGTTTTTTATTTCTACTATTCAAATCATATTAATGAGAACATCATTTTGGAAAACTATTTATATTTGTCTTATGTTAAATTTTATATATAATATACTTATCACATTTTCTTTATCCATTCATCCATCAACGGACACTTAGGCTGCTTTTATGTCTTGGTTATTGTGAATAATACTGCAATAAACATTGGAATGCAGATATCTCTTTGATATAATGATTTAGTTTCTTTTAGATAGATACCTATAAGTGGAATTGCTGGATCATATGATGGTTCTCTTTTTAATTTTCAGAAGAACCTCCATACCATTTTCCATGGTGGCTGCACCAATTTATATTCCCACTGAGAGTCCACAAGGGTTCCCTTTTCTCCACATCCTCATCAGAACTTGTTATCTCTAGTCTTTTTTAGAAAATCTAATATATAGAATGGTGACTACAGTTAGCAATACTGTATACTCGAAAGTCACTAAGACAGTACATCATAAATGTTTGCTCCACAAAAAGAAAAAAAAAGGTAATTATGTCAAGTGATGGATATGCTAATTAACATTATTGTGATAATCATTTTGTAATATATGCATGTATCAAATCATCACACTGCACACCTTAAGCTTACACAATGTTATACGTCAATTATATCTCAATAAATCTGGAAAAAATAATTTAGGTATTTCCAGGTAGTTGAATAAAGCACAAATTCATTCATCTTACCTGTTGCCTAGTAGTCCATTGAGCTAATTTATATATTTATACTTCTATTAATGGACATTCAGATGTTGGGAATTTTTCACTATTATAAACAAGGCTACAAATGAATACTCCTTTACATGATTCCTAGTATACTTCTGCAGCTTTGGCCTCTGTTATATTTATTCATCCACGTTTGAACTTTCTGGGCCATTGGGCATAGGCAAATTCAATTTCTGTAGAAATGGCCAAATTGCTCTCTCATTTGGCTTTATCAACTAACCCTCAATTCTTTTATTATTTTTTTTTAAAACACCATAATTTAGGGGCGCCTGGGTGGCACAACGGTTAAGCGTCTGCCTTCGGCTCAGGGCGTGATCCTGGTGTTATGGGATCTAGCCCCACATCAGGCTCCTCTGCTATGAGCCTGCTTCTTCCTCTCCCACTCCCCCTGCTTGTGTTCCCTCTCTCGCTGGCTGTCTCTATCTCTGTCGAATAAATAAATAAAATCTTAAAAAAAAAACCATAATTTAGACCATGGTATGATTTATACCATAACTCAAAGGTATGATTCCATTTTAACACTATACGACACTACATGTACCAACTTTTAAATATGTCTTACAAATCAGTGCTTATTTCCTGCCTAGCAGAAGACAAAGATAGGGATGATATATTTAGACAAGTCTTAGAATTTATAAAATAATGGGTTTTCAAGAGAATAGAAAGGAAACAACAAATCTAGAATTTTTTCTGGGTACACTTGCAGAAACAGTAAAAACAAACTTCTTGGCTACAATTATTTTCATTGTGTCTTGTCTTTCAGTAATTTTGTATCTTTTTTACATAATGGCAGACAATTCAAAAATAGGGTAGGAAATGCAGAAATACATCTTACATATGACTCCACATAAAGTTTCATATATTAAAGCACTTATTAATCATTACAACATTTTTATATTTAGTCTGTACTTAATATTCAAATCTGCAACAAAAAGCAAGGCTAGCAAAAATTTTATTTTCATATATAAAACACAATTGTGATTTTTTTCTCCCATGTTTCTCTTTTTGATGATATGTTTTTCAAAATTAGTACTTGGAGAATAAAGATGTAGACCACATAGGCACTTCTTTCTGCTTAGAAGAGACAGAGAAATGAGAAAAGAATAAACCAAAGTAAAGAGTTTTCACAAATGCTCTGAATAAAGCAAGATGCTGCAAAATGCTATCACATTAATTCAATATTCTAGGCAAGTTTTATTCTAAACAATTTTTTCTACCTTACCTTGCTAAATGCTCAAAGATCTATATGCATATTTTTTCTGTATCTTATCTATTCTATTCAGATCCCATCCTTTAAGTATCTTGATATGATTATAATAGCAAATTGCTTATTTTTAAAAGCTAAATCAGCAATAGCTTCAGTGGTATACTGTCATTATGCTAGAGACTTTAGACACTGAGGTATAACTCAGATGTTTGGGACATAGAAGTATTATTGCCTTTCTTTCCATTTAATATAATTGTTCATTCAAGAAAGCCCATCTTTTTTTTTTATCTATGCAATGTAACTCATAGCTTTAAAAGTTTTTGCCCTTCTGTTTTGCCAAAATAATTGTTCTTAACTAGCAACACAAATGAAGTCATCAAGTCGCTTACCACCCTTGTATTACCCGTTAAATTAATTGTCTACTGTTTTGTATTCTTTTGTTTTATTATCAAACCAAAAAGGAAAAGACTGATCTTGCCCTCTCCTCCATTCATATTGTAGGTGCCACTTATCCCAAACCAGGTGTGCAGAATTATTGCAACGATCTTAAATAGTATTTTAAAGAAAAAAATAAATGCTTTAAAAATATCAAAAGATTAAATGACTTGTTATACAGGAATGCACTACAATTTTTTTTTAATTCCAAAGTGGGAATATGTATACAAGGAATACAAAAGAGGGTGCATAGTATCTTGAGATGGTCTTCATAGCAATAGTTTGTGGAGTGGATGAAATGTTTATCTTTCATTCCTTTGGATTAAATAATAATGCTAAAATAAACATATAAAAGTTTGAATATTTTCTTAATTTTTTTCATTTTCTCTATATTCGTCTTATACCAGTATTAGACTATCTCAATAACCCACACAAGAAGTACTCACAATTGCTTAAAATTTGTCACAATAGAAGTTGAAAGTCAGTGGAGAGCTCATCCCTTTAACTCATACATCTTTAGTTATATTTTTAACTTTTGGTATTGAATGTGAAATGAACCACTCATTTTATAAGTAGAAAACTTCACAGGGCAGGCAAATTGCTAAACATAACAATTGAAAAATTATTTCCTCTTTGGGAAGATTATTTCAACATTTATTTAATATAGGGTAGTTTATCAATTATTTGTAATTTTAGAAGTGTTAAATAAGATTCTAAGGAATCTAGAATACTAGCCCTACTTCTGTCACTAACAGTGTATTTTAGGAAAATGACTTAGTGTCTCTATTTTAAAATGTATAAATATTGCAAATGTAGACTTTAGTAACATAGATTTGAAGATTCGGAATAGGCTCTCTGGCACAGTCATAATTACAGAGTGTGCACTTGGCGGTGGGAGGAGAGATGCCAACGGGTTGAAGGAGCAGGAGTATAGAACCCAATGCCAGTGTCCAGTTTCACAGCCTGGACGGACATTCACGGACCTTCTAATCTTGACCTATCTGAAGGTCAAGATTAGAAGGCTTGTCAATTTGATAGGTTCAGGCAAATCTCTGTAAAAATGTCCCCTTTTTAGGCTTCAAATAATATCAATATGAAATGAAAGGTGTTTTTAATGAATTGAATCTGTTTTGCACTGCTAAAAGAAAAACATGGAGATATATATATATATCACTTTTTGTGGAAGTGAAAAGCAGATAATAATAAAATTTCCTTTCCTATAATAACAAATATGGTGATAGGAATACATCCTCATTAATACCTAATGAACTCAGACAGCCTTATGACATAGCCTCCTCTCTTTTTCCCTCATCTTAAATTTATTGTCTATTTTTTGTAGTCTTTACACAAATTTATGCACCTAACTGCTGCTGTGATGGTACCATTTCATTGTGGTCAATGGAGGACTCCACATGATCAAAGTCTTCACTACCGTTGCCTTTCTTCTCCTCAAGGGAATCATACAAAAATGTTCCCACTTCCTTCTTTACAATTTACTTCTAAAGTCAGTTTATTTTTTATGAAATCTTTTTATTGTATAAACACATATATCTTTGTAAATATCTTATTTCCCTCCTTTCTCCCCAGATCTCACAAACTCACCTAAGAAGAATCTCATTCCCTTTTCTCTTCACCCTTCACTTCTTTCTTCCCCCCTCTACGCAAACAAATCTGATCTAGTCTAATAGTGCATAAAGCGTCTAGTGTCAAGGAAATGGAAGTCTGGTGTTCCATCACAATGAGACAAAACAGAATCGGTGTCATTGCTTTCTGTAACTCTGACTAGACCCAGAATCTTTTACAAGCTTTAAGTAACTGTTTTCCTACTTGCAGTTATTCGTTCTTCTCATCACTCTGTGAACATTTCTGAAGCACCATGCATTCCTACTGTGTTACCTAGTGGCAATGTGGTAAGAAGCCAGGTACAGTTCCTGACCAGAAGATTAGGAAAACAAATACACTACAGAAGGACTCACTTTCCACTTGATTTACTTAATAACATTTATTATAGCAATACTGTTTAATTATTTTTTTCAGGGCAAATAAAGTTTACTAAGTCATATCACAGGTTAAATAGGTTGTGTGATAACTGGCAACTGTTTACATCGAAAAAATATTTCTATAGCTCTGTTTTCTTTAAAAAAAATAGTCTGAATTCCAACACACTGCTTACAAACGTGGTTTTGGAGCACAACTCATTTATTTGTAGCCTGCCTGTAATACTATCTTGAACTTTAAATTGCACCTTTTCTTGGAAGGACTCAAAATATCTCCACGTGTAATATCACTGGGTCTTGTTTGTTTATTCTCTGCCTCCTTTCACAAATGATTTGAAACAGTTCATACATCTAACAGAATAATAATGCAATATAAACAAGGTAAAGAGGTAGGACTAGGAAAAAATGTAAATAAAAGCAGGATCCAAGCCTGGAACGGGGTGGGGCCAGGTAAGCCAGCACATGTGTGTAGATGATAACTGCCAGCTGAGTTGCCAAAGGGGACCGTGAAAGGATACTGGGCATTTGCACTAAAGACTCTCTCTCCTTTGGAGCCTCTTCTGAATTGCTGCTTGAGAGAGAATCCATATAGGCTTTGGAAATTTGACGAGTAGATGAAAGTGTTGGCGTTCTTTCAGGAAAACTTAGAAGGCTTTGAAAATGATCCCTAAAACACACAAAAGTCACATGTACCTAGAAGTGCAAAACCCACTTCACAGTGGCCCACAGCAAAATCTGAGAGCTTATCTCAATAAACCACTGGGGGTTCTCTCTAACACATAAGTTTTTGGTTTCTTCAGTCCCTCCAATTTTATCATGGAAACCTGACAAAGATGATGAGGGGCTGGAAGACTTCTCAGAGCAGATATTTTCAGGGAGCTAACACAGATAAACAATAATATGAATTATAATGATACTGTGGAATAATTAACTTTGGGTAATATATTACGATGCTGAAACTTCCAGAAAGAATTAATTTCTAAAAGTGTTACAAGGAGCTCAAAGTGTAGATTGCTACGTAGGATTTTTGGAAATCAAATGCCTAAGCTTAAGAGGTAATCTGCAAAACTACAGTTTCATTTTTAAATAGTGATTTTTGGAATCAAATACCTAAGCTTAAGAGGTAATCTGCAAAACTACCATTTCATTTTTAAATTTTCATTTTAAAAGATGGTGAGAGCAATTGCCTTTTACCTCACTTAAAAGTAAGGGGTGACGTGGTCATACCATATGTAAATAATATGATGTTATTTAATCTTAAAGTAAATTATCTCATGAATTAGAATAAGACAATTCATTGTTTTATTTTACAAAGACACAACTGAACTCATAAAGAAAGAGACTGCAGTGAAAGTGAAGACAAAGATAGAGGGTGCTGTGCTAAGCATGCGGTATACATGACTTAATATTTGCTGACCAGTTGGTTGTTTCATGGCTACATGTGTAACAGTCAAATCAAACCTGCCAATAGGTTTAAATAACTCAGCTTTTTTACACGCATAATCACAAACCTCATAGTAACAGAAATTTAAAATATCGGTGTCTTCCATTTTCATAGCTGTCCTCATATAACAGTCACTGAACCCTAAATAGCTGTCAATCAGAAGGTCTTAATGAATTTTGAGTGTTAAATGAAAGAGAGTAAGTTTCTAAAATGAGTCACACATGTATATACTCCTTCCCTTGGCAGCTTTCAGGGTCACTTTAGAATTTGCTTTGCCAAATTAATTATCAACTTAATAGGTGATGAACTTTTATAATATGCATAACGTTCCTTAGCTTCTAAAATATATTCCACATTGTAGCAAATAAGAGCATTTAACTCAATCATATTTTTGTAATATGACCCCAAGGTTCCTATGAAAAATCACTTTGACAAACTAAAAAAATAATTCTTTTTTACTTTTGCCCAAATATATTGGGGCTCATTATCCATATAAAATGTAATAAATTCTTGGGGCGCCTGGGTGGCTCAGTCGTTAAGCGTCTGCGTTTGGCTCAGGGCGTGATCCCGGAGTCCTGGGATCGAGCCCCACATCGGGCTCCTCCGCTGGGAGCCTGCTTCTTCCTCTCCCACTCCCCCTGCTTGTGTTCCCTCTCTCACTGGCTGTCTCTCTCTCTGTCAAATAAATAAATAAAATCTTTAAAAAATATATATATAATAAATTCTTCAGTATATCTTAAAATGCCTGTCTTAATTTCTTCCTTTTTCCTTTTTCTTCATTAAACCTACAAAAGTAAAAATCAATTACCCTGATGAAAAAACCCTATATTTAAATTTCAGAATGCTACATAAAATATGACCCCCCCAAAAAAACCCAAAACCAGTAGAATTAAAATAGTTAATAGTTCAATTTTCCAACTGTACTGAAGTAAATTCTATTTAAGATGTATTTCTGAGCAATTGATAAAGCTGTTTTCAAATAAAACATTCATTTGGAGATAGAGAAAACATTAAAGATCGGTTTGTTTGTTTTACATAAGCAGTTTTTTCTTTTTTAAATTTCCATGCAAAATAGTGCAAACACAAATGTTTCTACTGAAAGTAGATGATAGAATATTGACTGACACTGTTTTGTAGCTACTTGTGTTGTTATAATTAAAAGATCTAAAGCTTTATTTGGGGAAAAATTCATTGTGAGTATAATCAATCAACCAATATTTATTGACCATCTGTTATAGTCTTAATACTGAACAAGTGGTTTTTTTGGCTTGGGGATGAAGAGATATTGAAGGAACAGAGAATATGGGGTCTGTTTTTAAGAGAAGTAAAAACATAGGTTTTTATTTGCAACCTATATAAACTGATACTCAACTCTTTAAAACCATTTTCAAGAAAACACAATCTCTCTCAGAATAAAAGAGAAACCAAAAGAGTTAGAACACCAAAGATTTAGGAGCTGTTCTGAATAGTTAATAAATATTATGATCTGGCTGAGATGTGATTAAAACCAAGCGTAGGAAGGGTCTACATTCATTGAAGTGGTCATTGTCACATTGCCATTTCTGCCACAAAATAGTATTTCACCCTTGAAATACTCCATTAGGAAAGGTATAAGTCAGCTACTTAGATATGGTTACGCAACTCTTTCTTTCAATGCTAAAAGTGGAACCGCAGTTCCTGTTTTTCTTTTCCGCGAAAGGAGGTGAAAATTTGACAGCTCAAAATGAAGCAAAAACTCAAGATAAAACAGACACCATTTTGTGCCCACTCAGTCTTCTTTCCAGGGTCATACATGTGTAAGTAGCTGTTTGTTTATAGTCAAGACCTTCTGTGGGTAAATCTGGCAGGATATCAAAGACATTTAGCATAGATATTTCATTTTCAATGCATGTGTCTATTTTTTCCCCTGTTGATGAACCAAATATAACACATGCAGATGATTTTTAGGAATTTATTTTAAATCATAAGTATTTCTTTTTTTTTCTTTTTTCTGAATGTTCACAGTAGCTAGAGACAAGTATTTGCTTACCACTTCCCTCCCATCATAATATTGAATGGTTAGATGAAATGAAACGCAAAATTGTTAATGTGTTTCCCTCCTCTAATATTTCTATGTGTTTATTAATCAATTAATTAATAATAAATCTATCAGTTTATCTAATAACCATCTACTAATCATCTATTTATACAACCCATGGCACAGTGTTTAAGAATTTAGGCTTTGAATTCCGTTAAACCTGAGTGTGAAGGCGGCGTCTAACTTGTTATGAACCAAATGGCTTTAGTTACATTAATTACCTTTCCTAGTCTAATCGTCTTATCAGTTAAACCAGGCAGTAGGAATATTCATTTCATTAGGGAAGTGAATGATTATGAAGATTAAATGAGATAACTCAGGCAAAAGGCTTAGCACATTGCTTGGCATATAGTAAATGTTCAATAAAATTTAAGAGTTATCTTGTTTTTTAATAACAATAATCATTTTCAGAATAATAGATCATAAACATGAGGTAGAGATCAAAGATCTTAGTTTAATACCTTTAGTAATATTTCACTTATTTATGAGAAAATCCCATAGTTTTATAATTAACTCGAGGCAAAACCAAGAGGTAGTAAATTTTTCCTTGGTCTTTCAGCTTCCCATTTCTGATATTTTCATAATAATAATACTGTTGTTTCTCTTTTCTTAATCAGAATAACATGTTTTCCTGTGTTCTTTCCTTCCAGTAGCAAAATATTTATATTTATAGTTTATGAAGACGTGAAGTCAATACATTATCTCCCTGTAACATAGTCTGGTGGAGGTTTTTTTTTTTTTGTATTGGTTTTGTTTTGAAATGCTGTCTTGACCCAGTTGGAAGCCCTGGCAAGAAGACAGTCAGTTTCCTTCAAGCAATTGATTAAGTTCAGAACCCAACAACTTCCCTTTTGGGGCTCCCATACACCAGGACCACTCTGCAGATCATTAATTGCCCCGGGGCCAGGGAACATATAAGTAGGGGACAGGTCCTATGCTCCAGAGGTAAGAAAAATCACTAAAATTAGCCAATCTAGAGGGAACCTGAATAGATTAGAGAGATAGATAGGCAGACAGATAGACATTCAGACAGTAGTACAATTTCACTCCAACTGCGACGTAAGTAACATCTACACAGGGTAGGTATTATTGTTTCTTGTTCAAAGAAAGAGGGGTAGAGTGGTTTCTGCATGTGCATAGAAATAATAACATGAATAAAGATGGAGTGGTGTTAAAATGTGCAATGGAGGGTATATATCTAGGAGGGTGCAGTGTGAGACAAAGATGGACAGGTAGCATGAGATCATACATGGGTTTATAAATTGGGCTGATTTGTTTTTATTTTATCCTCTATGTAGACCAATACTCAACTGGAGGCAATTTTGCCCCTCAAGAGACACTTGGTAATATCTGGAGACAAATATCTTGGGAATAGGACACCACTACAGCTAGTGAAAAGCCAAGGATGCTGTTAAATATCCATGATAAACAGGACAGCATCCTCACCACCAAAAAAAAAAAAAAAAAAAAAAAAAAAGATTTTCCGGCCAGAATGTCAGTTGTCAAAGATTGAAATCCTGGACTGTGTATCAGTGGTCTCCAAAATGGGATGCTTGAACATGACAGGTGATAAAAGATAGCACATTAGGGTGCAAAAATAAAATATTAACATTTTATAGTTATTTTATCTCATTTAAAGAAATTTTTGAAAGTATGCTTTGGCATACAAAATCTATACTTAAAGTATAGACTAGTATATTATCTATATGTACATTTGTAGTACCTGTTCAACGTTTTTACTAATGGAGTGCATAGCCCAAAACTCTGTAGACCCCTCCTGTCAAAAATAGGAAAGCATCAAAAATTTAAGTGGGTAGGTTATAGAGAATTAAATGTGCTGGTTACGCGGGAAAAGAATGGAGACAAAGAAGACTGGAAGCATGGAGAAGAATTAGGCTCCTACTGCAATATTCTAGGCAAGAAATGAAAAGTGCATGATTTAAGGCATTGTCACTGGAGATTAAATAAGGAGATCATTCGAGACATTTTTTGGTAGCAGATTCAACAAGAATTATTGGATGACAGATTGGGTTTGGAAATCGAATAATCAAATAAGAAGGAGATGTTGGAGAGAAACTAAGGTTTCCAACTTACACATATTCATTGTTCTTTCTGCCTCATATTCTAGTTGATAATATGCAGGTCTCTCATGAGAAAGTGTGAGAAAATCCAGCGGATATCTTCTATTTGAGAGAAGTATAATAAGTATGTTTGGATCATTATCATTTTGATTTTCTAATCTCTCTGGAAACTCAGGCAAATAGTCAGATGAAGATTTGGAGGCTACTTTATCCGCTTCATAAAGGTAAAGTTGAAAGTTTTGAGGAGGTGACCACAAAGACCAATGTTGTTAGTAATAATATACTTGAAATGCTGGGAATTCTCTTGTTTATATAGTTTTCTTTAATTCTCCACACAGTAACCAACAGAAAGAAAGATTTGGATTGATGCAGAGCTGAGAATTGAAAGGATTGGTAGGGGTAAGAATATAAAGTTTAGAAGGGAAGACTGCAGTAGAAAGATTAATAGACATGATTTCAGGCTGGGGGGTAGGGGGAAATTGAAGAGAGATTACTTTAATTGAATAAAGAGAATATGGAAGGTTTGTGGACAAGGCCTTGGTAATGGTGAAGAGCAGGTCTAGCTGGATTTATGGAATGGGAAGAATGGAAAAATTAAGGATTGTGGTTCAAGAGTACAATTTCTGGGTCTACAAAATTTGGTTTTAAAAATTATTTCCATAGGACTATATAGAAGACTCTCATATATATATCAACATACACATACAAAAATAGCCTATGAAAGAAATTTGGAAAATAAACCGCTCATTACAAAGAATGAGTAGAAAAAATAATGAAAGGGAATGTAATATTTGGTCTTAATAAATGTCATCTTCTAAATTTTTCTCTTCCTACACAGTTTAAGTAGTAATAAGTATGTTTCATCTGGCCTTCCAGCTCTCTCAGCGTATCAAAAAAAAAAAAAATTCTTTAAGGCGAATCCTGCAACTGTATTTTCTCAAATAGAGATAGAATAAAAGAGAGGGATGGGGGAGAGAGAGAAATTCATCATAGACACATTTGCTGAAAAAGTCTGGCAGATGAACAAAACATGATTTTTTGAGAGGTTCTGTAATGGATAGTTCTTTTTCTCACTTATGTACTTATGTGAAACTAGGAAAGATAGTAAAGTGCAAAAAAAAAAATCCACCAACTGAAAAAAATTACAAAATCTTAGCAGCTTTGACTGCAGTGACTTATAGTTAAGTTATCCAAATGCACTTAAGGCTGCCTTTTTATTTCCTTTCATTTTGACACCATAATATAATGTTTCATTTCTCAAAATCAGGATGCGAATCAGGTAGATACAGTTAAATTGATAAATTCTACATCTATGATTTTCTCTTCAGCAGTAAAAATAATGTCATATCCTAAGGTCAAAGATTATTAACCACAAAACATTAAAACTGCCGAGTTTAAAATATTTGTTCTATCTCCTAGAGGAAGAGTCCAAAAAGCACATTTGAAATTTTCACATTTTTCCCCCACACAGTTGTTGGGCTACAGTTTTATTTTTAAGGCATTAAACAAATATGCCCACTTTAAGGAGATTTTATAAACCATTCAATTCAGTTTAGATTAACAAGATATCGAAATCCATAATAAAATATGTTGTTGAACTCTTGTTGTACTTAGTAATTTCTTCATAGCTTTTTGCGTGCTTGATGTATTTCCCTCACATTATTTTGGAAGGGGAAGTATAGCAAAAATGGGTTTTGATGCTAACAAATACACTGAAATCCTTCTAGTTACCCAAGATGGCATACCAAAAACATGTTTTCTTAATAATCTCTACTTGTAGTCATTTAGAAATTGTGGGAACTCTAGGGAGGCACATAACTAGCTACCATTAGAATAGGAAGTTCACTGGGTCCTGTCATCCACAGAGTTTATTCTTTTAGTCTTGCTCCCCCAAATCACTACCCACAATTTACTTTCAGGGCTATGTTCCCTAAACTATTTTTATGATTGTCAAGGACAAATTGTTCTGATATTCAAACTGTGCTGTTTTCACATTGCTCCATTAAGAAGAGGTTTCCTAGGGACTAAGGAATCTGTTTGTTTTATTAGATTCCTTGTGTTTGTGGTGTTTCTTTTAATGAGATGATCAGTTTGTGGCTAGGATTATGACAAGAGTCCAGAGCCTATTTGTTGGGATAGAGGTTGCCTCTCCATGACTGACAAAATCCTTTAGTGTCTCTGACACCCTCTCTGGCTATAAACAAAATACAGAATAAGGCTTTGAGTGGGTGATAATGAAGAGCTCTCTAGAGCATTCATCCCACTTCTGGCCCTATCCTATGAGGCTGAATCTTACATGGCAGTCTCAGAGCAGTAACCTAGATGCCTACGCTGGATTATTAATCCTAATTTTCAAACCAAAATAGAAACCAAGAAATGAGAGTTATACCAAACTAATTATAATCTAGTTAAGATTCTGATATTACAGCCCAAAGGGTAAAGCAAAGGATTTTCCTTAACAGATTAGAAATATTGGAGGCGCCTGGGTGGTTCAGTCATTAAGCATCTGCCTTCGGCTCAGGGCGTGATCCCAGAGTCCTGGGATCGAGCCCCACATCAGGCTCCTCCGCTGGGAGCCTGGTTCTTTCTCTCCCACTCCCCCTGACTGTGTTCCCTCTCTCGCTGGCTGTCTCTCTCTCTGTCAAATAAATAAATAAAATCTTTAAAAAAAACAGATTAGAAATACTGAAATGCAGTTTATGTACAGGGGAAAGGAAGGAAATCAGAAGACAAAAAGTTTCTCAGAGATTTCTAGGTAAAAAGGTTGAGAGTGGGAGAGACTTTGCACTTTTTTTACATGGGTGAAATACAGTATAACGTGAGTGTGGAAGCAAATGTCAGTAAGTATTTTGTGTGCTGCCCTGAAACAGCCACTCTTCAGGGTCCTCATGGCGGGTAGGGGGGCAGTTTGACCGATACTTGGGAAAGTACTGCTCTAAAGTTTATCTTTTCCCCTCTCCCTTATATATAAATCAAAAAGCACTAAGAGATACATATGGAATGATGAAAAATCATTGTGTAGTTAGCAAAACAAATGTGCGGCCTTCAAGAGTTATAGCAGATTTCAGAACAGTAGAGCTGAATGAACTAGTCATCTTGGCTGGCTCCTAAAATAGGAAACTGAATACATGACTGAATCTCTGAAAATGCTAAATTCAATATCTGGTTTAGTAAAAGACTTGGCCTTTTTAATTGCAGGAAAGCATTTAAATCTTAATCTGTAAATGAAGAAAAAAAAGAAAGAAGGACTCCGTGGAAAAATACGCAAGAACAACATGACACATAAATGCAAAATAATAGCAACAAGGGCAGTATTAGTGCCAAGTAAAACTTTTTTTTTTTGTCAATTAGTTTAATGTCAAGATTGAATCATTTCAAACTCTCATAAAACACGACTTTACTAATCGCTATCAAGTGTGGCCCAGTGCAGGGGAATCCATATGTCTCTCCAGTTCCCAGATCAGCATTACACAGATTTCTGAAAGTGCTTTCTACTAATGTCCATGAGCAGATAAACAGCACTCAGCAAATAACATTCACAGAGTTTCTGTGGCTTCGTTTTCTTCACTCTTGCTTCCTACTCCTATAGTCTCCGTAGTAGCAAGGAATTTAACCTGCTGCTTACAAGAGTGCTAAAGAGCAGAGAGTATCTCTCTCATTTAAGGTCATGAAAGGGGGGTGCCTGGGTGGCTCAGTTGGTTAAGCTTTTGCCTTTTGTTCAGGTCATGATCCTGGGATCCAGCCCCACATTTGGCTCCCTGCTCAGTGGGGAGTCTGCTTCTCCCTCTCAGGCTGCCCTTCCCCCCTGCTTGTGCTTGCTCTCTCGCTTGCTCTCTCTCAAATACATAAAAAATCTTTATAAAAATAAATAAAGTCATGAAACCTAGTATGCACAGAGCAACATTTTAGCTGTTTTTTTTTCTTTTTAAAAGGGTTTTCTTAACTTCTGGACAAAGGAATTTGGGCACCTGAGTTCTTTTAGCTTTTGGACTCATCTAAGAGACATTTTATATCTATTGCTTAAACACCTTAAACAGTTTTTTTCTAATCTCACCTGAATGCTAAGAGGAAATTTATTATCATTTCTAATGTGTCAGAGAAAATGTTGTATCTTAAGTGGTGTCTGACCATGCATGAGAGGCCCTTTTTATCTCCTAGGGAATAAAAACCAGGCATGTGCTACATGGAAGAGATACATCGCTCATCATTTTGTTTCTGAGAATTGTTTGGGAGAGGTTTAGATCCTTTGGGGAAAGCCCACTAAATGGGGAAAAAAAAGAGGAAAGAGTCTGTAATTTAGATCTGGCATCCCTGCACATAAATTTCTATGATTTGGTTAAGTTCAGTTTCCTCTTCCACAAAGCTATGGATAGTAATATATATTTCTGTTAGTAAACTAGTATATGTGAGTGCACTTGGTAATAGCTTGAGCCATAAACAAGTCATAAGTTTTGAAGAGCAGAATGGTCAAATATCAGCAAATTTATATGGTTGCTAACACATAGCAGAGACTCAAATTTGATTGGATGAAAATCCCTAATATTTTTTTCTTTCTTCTTTTGCCTTTTGTTTTCTTCTCAAAATTTTGCATATGAAATATTTGCATATTTGCATATAAAAATACTCTTTTAAAACTCCTTATCTTTCCACTAAGCGTAATATCTGGTTAAAGCATACCTCACTGAATACGCATAGACACATAAAAATGATTAAAGAAGTCACCCACAGTTTGCCTCTTGTCCAAACTCACTGAAATGGATCCACTGATATTCGTGCTGGCTAATATTTTCTAATAATCTGCAGAGTTTTTTACTCCTTTTGTTATGTTTGGAAAATATGAGCATTAGATAGCATGACTGTGTGTTCAGACTGCCAAATGCCAATAGGAGCAGACTGCACAGCAAGAGAAGTGCTTTTGTTTGACAATGTGTTATACACTATTGATAATGATTTCGAAATTGAAGTTGGTACTCTTGCCTTTTGCTCAGTGATATGAAGTTTTTAAATTGTCTTTATTTCAATTAAAGAGCAATGGTTAGTGCTGTTGTTTATGTTCATCCCGCCTGTCAGTGTATGTGTGTAATTATAACATGTAAGGTTTTAGTCTCCCAAATGGTTTTGAATTTTGTCCAGGACAACATATTTCTGAAGGTATTTGCATTTATTCACCAGAGACTATTCATGATGTTGCTTGTTTTCTTGATTAAATAGTGTTTATTCAGAGCGTCCTATCTCTTCTCTTCCTGATTTCTAAGCTAGGAGCACTCATCATCATAGCCCGTGATAGACGCAGGATGGACCCACAGGACTTTGGGATTTTCTTCCTGGCAGCCTTCGACTAACATTAAGTAACTTAAATTTTTATTGCTCACATTACACTTTAAAGAGAAATGTGGAAAGAAAAGAGTTGGGATTCTCACTTTCTACCAATATGCAAATTGCTTAGTCTACAAATGTCAGATTTTAAGAGTAAACGACTTTCATTTTCATCACAACAGCTTCTCTAGCTAATAAGTGACGATAATTGTACTTGTCTCATGCTTGAAACCAATGCTGAAGGTCATGCAAAAGGCTATAGAGAAACAGGTAAAGAAAGATTATTGATTCACGTGTGTTTGCATTTCTGTGCATTTGTCAATGTGCAGGACAAAAGTGGGACATCCAGCCTTGATCCAGAGCAAACTGTCAGATTTCAGTGAGCCCCAAAGGTGATACAGAGTAGGAATTTCTACCTTAGGTGGTTCTCAGTGAATTACCCTAGAGACAGTTGCTAGAAGGCGGAAAGTAATTCCAGGTTATCATTTCAAGTTCCTAAGAATGGATTCACATGGTCTACACTGTCCTAGTGAAATGGCATATACATATTAGAAGCTCTCGAATATCCCTTCATAGGGATCTGACAGGAGAATCCTGGTGTGCATAAGTGGTTAGTATTTGAGGATTGCTGAGGATCTAGCAAGGATATTAGGGCTTCACTACTCAAGTTCTGTTTTCCTCTTACTATAAAAGACAACTTAAAATATATGCACTTCGTGGAGCTATTAGCTGAGGAAAAAATAGGTACCCAATAAAGGAGAACTTTTTATAGGAGAACTTACTAACTGGACACTAATTCCCGTTTACCACTTAGGACTTTGTAACTGGAGAGGCGCATGCTACGGCTCTCACTGGTAAGAAGTGGGCAAAAGAGCCTGAAGAGGCATCCATTTTTGTTTCATTCTACCATAGAGTAAGAACAAAGTACAGGAAGACAAATCTTTTTTTCTCTTGCCCTGTCCCAGCTTCCTTACCGTGGGGTTGGCAGTATAGAGCCTGGAAGTGGAACAGCCAGTATGTCACCCTAAGAACAAAAGTCACATCCTGAGAATGATGAAGTAGAAACCTAGAAGGAGCCTGGGTTCTTGATGGCATCATTTGGCCACCGTGCCATCCCGGGACTGCACTTCTTGGGGATTCTTGTTGTTAAACATAAATAAGCTCCTTAGTTAAGCTACTGTTGATCAGATTTTCAATTTCTGGTAGCTGAAAATATTTCTACTGAAACAGCCCCCACCACTCCATGCTCTACACTAGTGGGTTTTAGACTTTCATGTATACCAGAGTTACCTGAAGGTCTTGCTAAAATGGTTTATTGGGTCCATAGTAGGTCTGTGATGGCACCCGAGAATTGCTCTTCTAACAAGTCCCCAGATGATGCTGATAGTCCAGAAACCATGCTTTGAGAACCATTGTTTAGAAGAACGATTTTCCTAAAATAAATTTTAATGAAAATCATTTGCTTAAAATACATTAGTACTGCACCCAGACCCTTCAAAGCAAAAGCCAAGCTCCTTGCAAGGACATCTAGCTCTGTTTCTCCATCTTTGTCTTTCGTATCTCTTCCATGTTGACCCTAAGTTCCTGACACACTCAACTGTCTGTGGTTTGTTGATAACAGCCTATTACTCTCTGTAGCCATTTCCTAATAGATTTTTCCCTCTGCATAGAATATTCTCCTTTATTACTTTCTTGGCCATTCTCACTAATCCTTCAAGACTCAGTCTTCACTTGGCTAAGTCCCTGAGTTAAATACCTTATACTATGAAACAATTATTTATTTACTTTTCAGTCTTGTTCATGTGATTTTCTTGGAGTGCAGTCTACGGCATTCAGGCATTCCGCTCCATAGCCCTAGTGCCCAGCATAGGTGCTGAAACATAGGAAAGAGTACAAAAGCTTGCTGAGTGAAACACTATTTGCTGAAGCATTAACAATGCTATGTGTTTATGATATAGCTCTTTTTATACCCTTGGGCTGTAATAGAACCTCCCTCTTTCTGTATAGATCTGTTTATTGTTTATAAAATATACAATTTAATACTTTATTATAATCATTTTCATCACTGTGTAAAAATAAATTTGATGGGTGACCTTTGAACGTAGTCCTTTGCAAGGGACAAAGCCCTTATTTTCTCTCTCCTTTTTTTTTTTTTTTCCGATGCAACAGAAATTGAAACCAGAAAATTCTCACAGAACAGATGCCCTTGCAATTGAAAAGCACTCCCTCTAATAATGCTTGGCATAATTTTTGTTAGGTTTGTATCTCTGGTATAATTACATGATGATTTTAATGGAAATTATAAAGAAGTATTTTACAAAGGAACAGAATATTTTATGTGTAGTTATATGTAAATTTACTCTTATAAATATGCAAGCTTTCTTTCTCACATGGGTATTTGCTTAAGGATCACTCTGATAAATGCAAACAAGACTCATATTATTTATTAGAAGATTGCTGAGATATATAACAGTAATTGTCATACCACTCTGTAGAATTCACTTCCAGAATCTGCTGTTGTTCCTATTGACATAGTAAAAAGTGCCACATTTAAAAATTCTGTTGAGATATTAAAATATCTAAGTTTTTATTTTCTTCAGATGCATAAATCATTTTTCTATGCATGTTGTTATTTACCAAGCCAATCTGGCTTTCAAATGAGGCAATAGCTCTAGTCTGTACAGTATGGTTTCTGAAGGTATCATTCGTATCAGTATTAATTCAATAGTAGATAAGAGAAAAATACTAAAAGATAAAGGAAGTTTAATTTTTGGAATCTGGTATTATATGATACAATATATTGTAAGATGAGTGTTTCACTACCTGCTATGTTTCCCCAAAATTAAGTCTGAGGTACAAATAACATTAGTGCCCATTTCACAACAAGATATACAAGATTATTCTTTCCTCTTATAAGCTTAATAGCAGCACTTCTACAAGAAAATTAAAAAACAAAAAAAGCTTGAGTTTAGTTCACTTCAATTAATACAACAAGCACTTGTTAAGAGACTTCGACTTCATTACGACTGCTTAGAGAGAAGCACACAGATGCATAGATGCATAAAGACATATGGGTAAACATTAAAATTATTTTGCAATGCTTGGTATTTTAAGCCAACATCAGAAGACCAGTGGCCTGGTTTCAGCCATGGCAAGTGTCCATTGCTTATTTCCTAATTTTCTGTGCATCAAAATCGTTGATTATTGAAGAGATGCCCTTGTTTTCTAGGTGAAAATAAAGAAAAGGTGTGATGGGTCCCTGAAGTTCATACTTAGATATTGTCATAAAGACTACCTTTAAATCACTTAAATTCTGAGGTATGGTCAGAAAATGTTAGGAGATTAAGTACATCTCAAGATATATAAATCATGTATTGTTGAATTCTCTAAGACAGACACACTCTCTCTCTTTTTCTCCATTTTATGGCATGATATGCTTTTGGAATAATCAGTTTGCACATTAACACTGAGGCCGAGGAAATTCTAAATGCTTTGATGGTATGGTTGGCACCATCTCTTTATGTCAAATAAATCTCATGCAACCTAGAATCAGAGTCCTCTCCAGGGTAGGGTCAATGGAGAGAGTTCCTCCAGACCCACCTCTGGTCTGTGTTTTCTCATGCAAGGAGCTACTACGGAGAGTGAGAGAGTATTTAGGTACTTTGTTCTAGGGGAACCCATGGCTTTGAAACATTTATAAATCTTCCCCAATTACCAAGCAAATGAGAATGTTTTGCTGTCTGTCTCAAAATACTAAACTTGTCTGTGGCCTTTGTGTGACTTACTTCACCACAGTTCCTGTAAACCTGATTTGTATTTTTATAAGAGTGTAGATGGTACCAACACCTTGTGCTCAGCCACCCTCCTGCACGCATACCTTCCCCGCTGACTGGGCTCTGACAATTCAATGTGATTTGCACCATCTGGGGATCACTCCCTCAACACACTTGATCTAGACACCCTATGCTGGACTAGCACAGCTCCTGACTCGACTCGTCACCCTTAGACCTCCCTGATGGGTTTTGGACTGAATTTTTTAGGAAGGGATGAAAAAGAAAAAAAACAGGAAAAACTTTCTGTTAAGTCTTCATTGTTTCTACATATTAAAATCACTTACAAGTATTTGGAAGAGTTTTTTTGTTTTTTTGTTTTGTTTTGTTTTAAATGGTCCTTTGAGGACAAGTCTCCTGCAGGAAGGCAGGCTTTGATCTGTTCCACGGCCATAGTTTTAAATACCAACAAAGCAATGATCAGGGTTGAGATACACTAACGAGACAATATTATCTTTAGTTTCAGTCCCTGGCTGGACCAAAGAGAAGCAGATAGAGTGAGGAAGCTTGTTTCAATTAAACCATGCATATGATTAGAGGGCACCCAGGAAAACAAAGACAAGATCTAAACTATCAATAGAAGGGGTCAAAACTTAGACTGTCCAGGTCTGATGGCCTCAATGTTGAGGTCCAGATAGATTCTAAATAGCTCTAGATGCTTCAGATCCCACATATAGGGATTTTAACACTTTGATAATGGTTTTAGACGAAAGTAAATAGTACTTGAAAATATTTGAATACTCTTCAAAGTGCATAGGAAATATCTTATCTTTAATTCTTCCTTTAAATGCTATTTCTGACAAACCCTCATGTAGAAAGACTTCTTAATTATACAAACATTTATTGACTTTTCATTATGTGCTAATTAGGTGGATAAGTTCAGTGTAATCTGTCAAGTGTTATGATTCATATGAGAAAAGGATTCTCTGGATGTGCATATAATCATCCTCTCATGGTATGGTCAGAAGAGGCTCCCTGGAGCCCGTATCAGAGCACCACATTGAGGGGACTCAAGTGAAGATAGGAGATTGTGTCAGGAGGTATGGGAACTCAGAAGCTTGAGAAATCATGTTTGCAGAATTATAAGTCATTCAGTTGATCAGTTCTTAGTATTTGAGGTGATGGGAGATTGTGAAAAGCAGTACTCTGAAGGTGTTCCCTCAAGATTTGTTTACCTTGCTTATTAAATCAAGCTCTGATCTAGGGGCTGCTTGAAGGGACTTTGTAGATGTAATCAAAATTAGGTTACTGAAATCTAATCACTTGAGACATTCAAAGCAGGGAAATTTCTCCAGCTGGAATCAGAGAGATGCAACCAAGCAAAGAGGAAGAAGGGAGAGTAAGGCATTGGATACACGAGAAGTAGTTCACCCGCTGTTGCTGGCTTTGAAGAAGACAGACAACAGCCAGAGGATGTGGATGGCTTCTAAAAGCTGAGAATGACTCCCAGCTCAAGGCCACCAAGGAAATGAGGAGCTCAGTTCTACAAATGCAAGGAACTGAATTCAACCAATCTGAATGATCCCGGAAGTCAGTTCTTCTCAGAGCCTCCCAATAAGAGGCCAACTAGCGATGACCTTATTTTCATCTTTGCGAAACCAGGAGCAGAGAGACCAGCCTAGTGCACCCAAACTTGTAATCTTCAGAAATGTGAGTTAATAAATTGGTGTTATTTTAAACCTCTAAATTGTGGTAATTTGTTACGGCAGCAATCGAAAACTAATCTAGGAGTAATCACGAAAAATGAGACTAGAAGCACTGATTTTCAACTGTCCCTAATATTGCTCCCAGGGAACATTTGATGGTACATAGAGACTTTTTTTTTGGGGGGGGGGGTCACTACCGGGACAAGGGGTAGATGGATGGAGGGAGTTGGGGGGCATGTTTGCTACTGGCATCTAGTAGGTAAAGACTAGGGATACTGCTAGAATTCTATAATGCACAGAACAGCTCCCCACCCCATAGTAAAGTATTATGTGGCCCAACAATATCAAGTGTCAAGATGGAGAAATCTTAGATAAAAATTAGGCAATCACTAGCAGGATCATCAAAGGTCTTAGGAGTCCTGATCCTATGGAGTTTGCATTTTATCTCCAAGGCTATGAACAGCCATGGAAACATGCTCTTTTTTCCCTCTGGCTACATGGAGAATATGCTATACTGCTTTTGTTTGAAAAAAGGACAGCAAGCAGGGCTGAGATAACTATTAGAAGCATTTCTATTATTTAGTAAACATCGACTGAGAAAAAGTAGCTAATAAATTAAATCATATCAAGCTTCTTTGTTGCTGCTCTAACATATATAACCATTTGTTATGCAAGTTGTCATTTAAAAAGTAATAATAATTGCCAAAAAGATGGCTTATAGTGATGAGTCATTCTTAAAGCTGGAAGCCTAATGATATTTTTGAAAAAATATTTTAAGGAAAACACCAAAAGGAAGTGTTCACCTAATTAATTTCCTGTGTCTTTGTGAGGCTGGTTCATCATATTAGTGATTTTTCTTATACACAAAATCCTCTGCTTGCTTAGTTCACTGTATAATTAGGCTATTGAGCATCTACTTCCTTTAAATCCCTTTGTCTTAATCTTTTACATTTTCTTTTTAATAAATAGGAGCATGATTGCTAGATCTTATGGTTAAGACTATGTTTACATTTGTCAGAAACTGCCAAACTATTTTCCATAGTTACTATACCATTTTGTGTTTCTACCAGCAATGAATGTCTTACTTTCTTTTTCTTTTTTTTTTTTTTTAATTTATCTGCAAACTTCATTCCCAGGGTGAGCCTAAGACTTTGTTGACTCTGTGTAAGACTTAAAAAGTCAGGTATAAATATAAGATCTCTTTTATCTCCTTAATTTAACTCTCACAAGCAAATTGGCATGTTTCATATTGATAAGGATAATTGATGAGAATAAATTGAAAGTCCAGGTTGTATTGATTTTCACTAACATGATTAAATTTTCAATTGAAAACAATAAAAAAATATATTAACCATATACTCACTTAGTATGGGCTTGACTTAACTAACCACAGACTGATTTCTCCTTTAAAATAATGGTTCCTATTGACTTGCCCTTGTCAATTATTAGATTGCATTTTTTTTAAGATTTATTTATTTGACAGAGAGAAAGTGCACAAGCAGGGGGAGCAGCAGGCAGAAGGAGAGGGAGAAGCAGACTCCCCGATGAGCAGGGAGCCCAATGCGGGGCTCTATTCCAGGACCCTGGGATCATGGCCCTAGCCGAAGGCAGACACCCAATGGACTGAGCCACCCAGGCGCCCCGAGATTGCATTATTTTTTGTGTTACTACATCTCATAGCTAACGGTATCATATCATCATTTGTGCATATAGGCCTTCTTATTCTTATTGATTTGTTTAGTTTGTATGTGTCCATGCTAAATGAGTATTTTTCCCCTAGGGATTTTAAATTCATTTAAATGGTATAGAATTGCATATTTAATTATGTTTTATTTTTTACTAAGCGTTCTGTTTTTCAGCTGTATCCACATATTCTCCCTGCATTCATTCCCCGATTTCAGCTGTCCCAGTGACGCACATCCAGGTGATCTCCTCCAACTCTCACCACACAAATGATTCTACTGTGACCTCTTCACAAACAAACACAGACACTTTTTGCCTAAGCATGTAGGGCATATTAGCAATTTCTTTAGAATACATACCATGGAGCAAAAATTCAGAATTATAGGATATTCATCTTCTATAATTAGCTAAAATATGTCAGCAATCTGTACCCAGTGTGTACTCCGGTTCAACAGAAACAGTGGAATCATCAGTTTTCTGGTTTTGTTGGTCTTTTAGCTACAGAATATAATGACATTGTAATTTAAACTTATGTCTATTTGATTATTCATGGTTTTGAACATTTCTTCATGTGTGTATTACATTTCGGGGTTTCCTTTTGGGTAAATTGCCTGGTCATGATCTTTGCCTGCTTTTCTGTAACAGTTGCTCTCTGTCTCTTGTTAATTTGTAGGAATTCCTTATATAATGAGCCCTTTGTAAATGTCATACATTACAAAGTATCTTCTGCATTTTGTCTTCTGTATGTTGACTTTGTCTAAAGTTACCATCATTGGGCTCCTGGGTGGCTTAGTTGGTTAAACGTCTGCCTTCGGCTCAGGTCATGATCCCAGGGTCCTAGGATCGAGCCCCACACTGAGCCCCACATCAGGCTCTCTGCTCAGCGGGGAGCCTGCTTCTCCTCTCCCCCTGCCTGCCCCTGTCTGCCGCTCTGCGTACTAGTGCTCTCTATCAAATAAATATTTTAAAAAATTAAACAATAAAGTTTCTATCACTGAACAGAAAGACTTAATATTGATTTAATAAAATTCACCTGTTCCTCACCCATCTCATGGTTTGTTCTTTAAATTTTGTTTTTCTGGGTTTTTTTAGTCATTTGCTGACCTTGGGTCTCAAAAGATATTTGCCCACATTTTACTCTATTAACTTTATAATCTTACCTTTTAAATATGGGTGTTTTTAATTAACTTTTTTGGTTTCAGAATATTTTAAACTTAAAGAAAAATTGTGAAACTAGTTAAGAGAGTTCCAATATAACTCACAGCCAGTATTCTCTATAATTTGTATTAGAATGTTATGTGACACCATTAATGAACAAAATTGATACATTATCATTAAGTTCATGCTTGATTCAGATTTCTTTAGTTTCTACCAAGTGTCATTTTTCTCTTCCAGGATGCTGTCCAGGATACCAAAATACATTTAGTGATCATGTCCTCTTAGACTACCCTTGGCTGAGACACTTTTTCAGACATCCCGTGTTTTTGATGGTCTTGACAATATGGAGGAATACTGGCCAGGTATATTATAAAACGTCCCTCTCAGGATTTTTCTGATGTTCTTCTCATGCTTAGGCTGGGGTTATAGGTTTTGGAGAAGAAGACTGCCGTGATAAAGTGCCATTTTCATCACATCATATCAAGGGTAAATAGTTTCAACATGATTTATTAATGTTGATGTTGACCTTAATCACCTCGCTGATACAGTGTTGATCATGTTTCTCTACTAAATAGTTTACTGCTTCCCCCCTTTTACCCATACTGCACCCTTTAAAGGAGGCCACTGTGCTTAGCCCACTCAAGAAGTGGAGAATTAGGGGCGCCTGGGTGGCGCAGTCGTTAAGCGTCTGCCTTCGGCTCAGGGCGTGATCCCGGCGTTCCGGGATCGAGTCCCACATCGAGCTCCTCCGCTGGGAGCCTGCTTCTTCCTCTCCCACTCCCCTGCTGTGTTCCCTCTCTCGCTGGCTGTCTCTCTGTCACATAAATAAATAAAATCTTAAAAAAAAAAAAATAAGTGGAGAATTATACTCAATCTTATTGAGGGTGAAGTATCAACAAAAATTATTTGGAATTCATCTATATAGGAGAGTTGTCCATTCCTCCTATTATTTATTTATTCAATTATTTATGTTTAGTAGTATGGACTCATGGATATTTATTTATACATTGGGTTATAATCCAATACTACTTTATTTATTTTAATACTCAAATTCTGCCAGCTTTGGTCTTTGGGAACTCTTTCAGTTGGCTTTTACACCCTTGGACATGTTTCAATATCATGAATTCTTTAAGTACTTCCTTATTTTCTGGCACTGTAATATGTGCCAGGCATATCTTACTATTTTCTGCCCCAGTCCTAGAATTAGCCATTTCTCCAGAGAGCCTTAGTTCCTTTTATTGGAAAATGGTAATAGAAACCAAGATCTTAGGGGCGCCTGGGTGACTCAGTCATTAAGCGTCTGCCTTCGGCTTAGGGCGTGATCCCAGGGTCCTGGGATCGAGCCCCGTGTTGGGCTCCCTGCTTTGCTGGGAGCCTGCTTCTTCCTTTCCCACTCCCCCTGATTGTGTTCCTTCTCTCACTGGCTGTTTCTCTGTCAAATAAATAAATAAAATCTAAAAAAAAAAAAAAAAAAAAGAAACCAAGATCTTAGCACTAGATAAACTCATTGCTACTGGACTGTTACTGGTTTTAGGCCCTCTCAGCTGACAAACCAAGGAAATATACATATAATATTATATTTTAAATATATATTACAATCTCCATGTATACATGCAAATCTCTAAGTATTTCTGTATATGACCATGTGTACCTATATTGAGCTAAACATGAGTTTACACTGATGTCTCCAACTGTAATCCATTACAAGCATCATTCTAAGCCTCCTCTTCTTTCTTATTTATAACTTCCTACTCCAATAATGAGAAACCTGGCTTTACCATCCACCATCTGTTTATTTAATTGTTCAATTCTGGTAAAAGTGTATATGCTTCAGAACTGTTAAGTCTGTAGGTGCATGGAAAACAACTCTATCAACTACAGGATAGTGCTTAATTGCACTTACTTTTTTCTTAAGTCTTACATACTCCATTAATTTCCAAAGTTACTTAGGTTAACACCTTCTTACCCATCCCCTTCAGTGAGATTGTTTCACTCTTTTGTAGTATAGTTACATTATTTCATCATATTTTGTATTCCATACTGACCTCTTAAACTTCTTAAAATTTGTATATATTAAGGTTAATTCTTTGTAATGTGAAGTTCTATTGGTTTTGGCAAATGCATAATGTCTTGTATCTCCCATTAGATTATCATACAAAATAATTTCACTGCCTTAAATAATTCCCTATACAATCCTCTCCCCCGCCCCCACTCCTGAAGTTTTGACAACCACTTGTTCGTTTGCTGCCTCAATTTTTTTGGTCTTTTCTAGAACACCAAATTAGTAGAATCATGTAGCATAGAGCCATTTCAAAATGGATTCTTTCACTTAGCAATATGCACTTAAGATTCATTCATGTCTTTGTACATTGATAGCTATTCCTTTTTATGGCTGTATAGTTTTCCATCACATGAATATACCAAGGTTTAACCATTCACCTTGCAAAGGACATCTAGATTGCTTCCAGTTTTTCATAATTGTTCATAAAGTTGCTACGAACATTCAAGGGCTGTTTTTTTTGGTGTGTGGACATAAGTTTCAAATCAAATCCAGTAATTGCTAGATCATATGGTAAGGCAATATTTAGCTTTGTAAGACACTGCCAAATTGTCTTTGAAAGTGAATGTACTACTTTGCATTCCCCCTAGCAATGAATGAGTTTCCATCACAGCATCTTTGCCAGCAACTGATATTGTCTGTCTTTGTTGGATTTTAGCCATTCTAATGCATGTTTAGTTGTATCCCATTGTTGCCTTAATTTGCATTTCCCTAATGATAAATAATGTTGGAAACATTTTCATATACTTATTTGCCATCTGTATATCTTTTTTGGTGAGGTGTCTGTTCAAATGTTTTATTCATTTTTTAAATTGGATTGTTTGTTTTCTTATTGTTGACTTTTAAGAGGTTTTTATATACTTTGGATATAGGTCCTCTATCAGATATGTGTTTTCCAAATATTTTCTCCCCATTCATGGTGCATCTTTTCATTCTCTTGAAGGTATTTTTCAAGGAGCAGAAGTTTTTAATTTACTGAAGTGCAACTTAAAAATTGTTTCTTTCATGGATCATGCTTTTGGTGTTTTCCCTAAAAATTTATCACCAACCACAAAGTCATGTAGGTTTCTTTTTATATTTTCTTCTAAAAGTTTTATAGTTTTATATTTTGTATTTAGTTCTATTTTGAGTCAATGCTTGTAAAACAGTGTAGGTCTGTGTCTAGAATCATTTTTTTTTTTATATGGACATCTAAATGTCCAGGACCATTTGTTGAAAAGACTATCCTTTCTCTATTGAATTGCTTTTGAATCTTTGACAAATATTAACTGACTACATTTGTGTAAGTCTATTTCTGGGCTATTTATTCTCCATTGATTAATGTGTCTATTCTTTCTCCAATACCATGTTGTCTTGATTACTGTGGCTTTATAGTAAGTCTTAAGTAGGGGGGAATCTCCAACTTCGTTCTTCATTATATTGTGTTGGATAATCTAATTCTTTTGCCTTCCCATATAAACTTTAAAATTATTTTTTCAATATCTATAAAATAGCTTGCAGAGATTTTTATTGAGATGTGCTTAATCAGGAGCTTGATTTTGAAAGAATTAGCATCATTGTAATATTGAATCTTCCATCCATGAACATGGAACATCAGCCAATTTATATAGACACCTTCTTTTTTCTTTTATCAGTGTTTTATAACATAATAGGTTTTTAATATAACCAAGTTAACTTTTGTGTATGATCTTGGTAAGGGATCTGGTTATGTTTTCCTTCATGAAAACCATATACTTAACTGAAAACCATATACTCAACAATCCATGCTCCCTTGTCGGTTTGTGACTTCACGTTTATTGAATATTTAATTTTGTAGACACATTTGCTTATAAGCTCTCTAGTTTGTCCATTGGATTTTTTTATTTTTTGCATTGATGCTATATATAACTTTTTGACCAAATCTTTGAAATGAGTCTTAATATCTGGTGGGAAAGTCCCATTCTCTCTTTTTAATGTTGAATTGGTGAGTCAATTCAAATATTTTAATTTTAAAATTTTATAATAAAAATTTTAATTTACTTAAAATTTAAGTAAATATGTAAAGTTCTTAAGAAATGCTAATTGGAGTTTTGATTAGAATTTCAGTAAATTTTAGGAGAATTTGTATCTTTATATAAATTGAAGAACATGGACTGTTGAAGGACATGGATTACCTCTCAATTTTTCTTTATTAAAATTGTATTCTATTTTTGTATAAGTTAATTATCATGTACTTTATATTTTTGTTATTATGAATGTTACATTGTATTTTTTGTATTTTTCACTCAATTATTACTATGTGAGATGAATGTTATCGATATTTGTAGGTTTGATTTTTTTTCTAATATTTTTTCCTAGTGTTTTAAATATTTTTTTTTTAAGAGAGAAGTGTGAGCAGGGAGGGGCAGAGGGGGAGAGAGAATCTTAAGCAGGCTCCTGCCCAGTGTGGAGCCTGATGCAGGGCTCAATCTCACAACCCTGAGATCATGACCTGAGATGCAACCAAAAGTCAGATGCTGAACTGACTGAGCCACCATAGTGACTCTAATTATTTTTTTTGGTAGGTAGATAATCATATCATTCCCAAAAGATGTCTGTTTTTTCACTCACCTTCCAATTCTTAAATCCCTAGGGTTTTTTTTTTTTTCCTTTTTTTATTTCACTGGCCTTGACCTCTAGAACTAATCTCAGAGGAAAACTTTTAGAGTTTCCCCAGTAAATATAAATTGATTGTAGAATTTTGACACATAATGCTTAACACACTGAAACAGTTCTCTCTTATTTGTAGCTTGCTGGGTGTTATTATAAATAATTGCTGAACCATATTAAATATTTTCTTTCCTGGATTAAGGAGATAATTATCTGATTTTTCTCTTTTAGATGAATAGTATAATAAAATACATTGCAATATTTTCTGATGTTAAACCAACCATACATTCCTTGGATTAATTCAACCTATTCATGATTCATAATTTTTAAATTAGGTGTTCATTTACTATTATTTTATTTAGTGTTTTTTACATCAAGCGTCTTAATCAGAACTACCCTATATTTCCCTTTCTTTGTAATTTCCCCATGTAGTTTTGTATCAATAAAAATCAGATTTAAAAATTGACCTGGCATGTTTTTACTCTTTTTTGTGTATTAGCACAAACTGACCCAATTGGGAATAAACTATTATATGAAACTACTCTTTAAAATTTTGTAGAATTGATCTATAATGCCATATATAATTTTGTGTTCTTAAGAGGGGGAATCTTTGACTATGTCAGATTTCATTTGTTTATTACCATTTAATATGGTCTATTGACATCTTTGTATTTTTTTCTTGTACCAATTTTGGCATTTCATGCATTTCTAACTATTAGGTTATAATCTTCTTAAGATCTTTTACCTGGTATTAACTCTTGTCTTTGCTACTTATTAGGTGAGTCTTCCTTTCCTAATTTATAAACAAGGATATTGGCACTAGAAATGCCTGCGTCACAGAATTATTGTATGGGTCAAGACTATAAGGATAAGATTACTGTAAATAACTTATTTATAGCCAAAGAAACATCACCCATCGCCATTTCACTTCAGGTTACAAATTTTGTCGACTAAGTGATTAACAAGTAATCATTTTAATAATGCTAGCTATAAGGCATAATGAATGTCACTTAAAATTCTGAGTCTCAGTTTTATCATCTACAATGTTAAGGGCTTTAAGTGATTCTTAAATTTTCTTCAAACTCTTTTTAACAAGGGCTCTATTCTTCCTAACAATTGAATTTTTCAGTAATGAGTTTGGAGCATTCATGAGTTATTCAAGTAAAGATGTATAGTTTTGAAGATATAAGTAGGGTCCTTAGAAATTGAAGTCTAAGCTTTATAATCAACATCTTAGTGCACATTAAATTAAAGGCAGCAGAAAAGATTTTCTAGGAAGGGTTAGTAGAGTTGGAAATGGATAAAAGTATTCTCTCTCCTGAGGGTACCACATTTTTAGTAGAAAAGAAACATACTAAAATGATGTAAATGGGATGTCTAGAGTTATGAGGAAAATCCAATTTGTTATTATTTTTTTGTAACTAATCTCTATGCCCAACATGGGGCTTAAACTCAAAACAGCCAAGATCAAGAGTTACATGTTATACCAACTGAGTCAGCCAGGTGCCCCAGGAAAACGTTATTTGCAATGTATCTCAGGCCCTGAGGAAGGCCACCAAAATCTATTATTTATTGCCATATAGCAATATTACCACAAAGTTAAGTGACTTCAAAAAATGTATTTATTATCTCACAGTATCTGTGGATCTGGATTCTGGGCACAACTTAGGTTCTTTCCAAGGGTGCAATCAAGGTGTTTACCAGGTCTGGGCTCTTAGCAGCAGCTTGCCTAGAGAACAAACTTCTTCTTCTTTTTTTTTTTTTTTTCTTTAAGACATTTTTTTTAAACAGCAGTTTTAGGTTGATAATGAAATTGAGAGGAAGATACAGAGATTTCTCATATATTTCTTCCCCTCACACATACACCTCCCCCATTAATAACATGCCCAACTAAACTATAGTTGTTATAATTGATCAACCTACAATGTCATATCATGATCATCCAAAGTCCATAGTTTTATGAGGGTTCATTCTTGGTGTTGTACATTCTGTAGGTTTGGACAAATGTATTATGATGTATAGCCATCATTATAATATGATATACAGTATTCTCACTGCCCTAAAAATCTTTCATGTTCTACCTATTCATCCCTCCTACTCCACACCAGTTCCTGGCAACTACTAATCTTTTTACTGTCTCCACAGTGTTGCCTTTTCTAGAATGCCATATAGTTGGAATCATATAGTATATAGCCTTTTCAGGTTGGTTTCTTTCATTTAGTAACATGCATTTAAATTTCCTCCATGTCTTTTCATGACTTGTTAGCTCATTTCTTTTCAGCAGTGAATAATATTCTATTGTCTAGATGTACCACAGTTTATTTACCCATTCACCTACTCAAGGACCTCTTGGTTGCTTCAATGTTTGGCAATTATGAATAAAGCTGCTATAAACATTCATGTGCAGGTTTTTGTGTGAACATAAATTTTCATCTCCTTTGGGTAAATATCAAGAAGTGCAGTTGCTAGATCATATCAGAAAATGTTTAGTTTTATAAGAAACCATCAAACTGCCTTCTAAAGTGACTCATTTTGCATTCCCATCAGCAACGAATGAGAGTTTCAGTTGCACAATATACTCACCAGTGTTTGGTGCTGTCAATGTTCAGGATCTTGGCCATTCTATTAGGAATGTAATAATCCTCTTTTAAATGCAGGTAGCAGTTGGTCTTGTGTTTATACAATTGAGGGCTTTAGTTTCTTATTGGCCTCAGTTCCTGGAGGCCACTCATGGTTTCTTGCTCCTTGGGTTCCCCAGTATGGCTGCTTGCCTCCTCTAAATCAAAAAGGGAGTAAGAGACAGTAGGATATTTAAGAGGCAATGTCATGTGAAGTGTAGAGTTCCTTTAAGTTGAAGATTTTAAAACCTCTTTATGTGCTTTTGTAACTACACTTAATTGAATTAAGAAATGATTTGGAGTTGACAAAATGAAAACCTGATGTGCACAGCAGTCTATCCAAAAGTTAGACTGCACAAAGAAATAAAAGGGGAGCTCTTAACGGAAGATACAGAGAAAGGAGAGGTATACTGTTGCTACTTTTGCTTTTTAGGTAGGAAAAATGCTGAACAAAATTAACATTCCCTCAATGCTTTCATAAAAAATATATTTTATGGAAATATCTTTTTAATTCTTAATAATCTATCCTGGGGTGTTTGTCTAAACTAGTATTATATTTGATACTAATTTTTATTTAAATGATGGCTTAGATTTTACTAAATATCTAATATTTATTTATTTATTTATTTTTTAAAAATGTGCCAAGTTTTAAGCCAAAGGTTATAACATTTTTTTATTTTTCATTTATTTCATTTGTTTTTCATAAACACTTCATATGTTACATTCTTGTGCACTACAGTGCATTATTATCCTTATTTAACATGTGAACATTGCACGCATTTGAAGTAGACTAAACACTAAAATGTAATTTATTCACTCATATACTGGAAAGTACAAGGGATCCATTTCCTAGTTATGGCTATGCATCCAACAGCAACCTCAGGCCACTGAGTCATCTTCTCTATCATGCCTTTTGTATTCTGTTGTACTCAGGCAGGTACTTGCAAAGAGCAAGGGTGGCTATCAGCCACTCCAGACATCTTACATCTCTTTTCCAATAATTCCAGTTGTAGTTCAGAGCTGAAATATAACTGAGATTAACTGGCTAGTCTGGGTTTTGAGCCCACCGATTGTGTAAGGGAAGTGGGATCAGCTCCACCCTGACAGGTGGGGAGGAAATTTCCTCAAGGAAAGTCAGAATGTTGTACCAACTAAAGAAAGGGGAAAAGAGGCTAGTCAAGAACAAGAGATGTTGAGTGTAAGAGTGCTCTTGGAGGTTAAGAATATATTCCAGAGTCTATAACTTGTGTGTGGTAGGAGATGGCCCCAGACCTAGAGCTTATGATTCCAAATCGAGAGCTTGTTTTACTACACCGTAATTTCCCCTGATTCAGGAAGAAGCCTGTGCTTATTTTGTGGAATACATTAGGATACATGTTATGTCACTTGAGGAGTCAGTAAGATATGTATAACATATATGTTTCCCATTCTGAATTCCTTTAGCTGTTCCTAGCCACCTTCACCACTAAACTGACTGACTATACAAATCAGAATAGCACTTAAAATCAGAGCTACTCTTTCCCTTTCAACTTTCCTGTGGCTAGAACATTTGTTTAAGTCATTATATTATATCCGTACTGTGATGCAGTAAAGTAAAAATAGGAAGAGATTGGATCAACCAAAATAATAATAATAATAATAATAATAATAATAATAATAATAATAATAAATGTAGATATGTGCTTTCAGCAGAGCATATACTGCAAGTGCTAGTGATAAATGTTGAAGCACAATTCCCTGAAGTGTGGATAGTCCAGTATGAGATAACCAAGGGTTGGTTAAACATGGAAAATAAGTTATAGCTTCACATTCCCAGTCAAGATTCCTGACACTGAATTACTCTGCAGTATAATGAGAGGACTATTTTAACCCAGCAAGAACATTCTATTTCAAAGCAATTCAAAAATTGAAACCAACATATTACACAGGGCAAACCCAAATGCAAAAATGGAATGAAAAGTAATGCAAAAGGATAAAATTTCATACTTTATACATAATGATAATCATTATTACATTAGATTGAATTCTGTATTCAGAAATGTTTCTTTCTTCTCTAATATGAATTTAATTCCTTAAAGGTTTATTCAACAACTTATAATAAATGATCAATGGAAACCTGAAGAAAAGTTTCTAATGGTTTTATTACTGAAATGTATCGTTTCTACAAAGTTTTCTTCAATTTTTATGTAAAACTGAAGTGTAAAATTGTTAATTTTAAAAATTTCAGAATTGTAAAACTAAAATATAATATGTACATTTAAAAAATTTCACTAAAAATATTTTGAGTTTTTTTAAAGTCCCAGTTTATCTTAGGTCAGACTTTTGTGTTTATTAATTTCTTTCCTATAAGGATGATGGTCATTCACTGTATAATTTCCAATGATTGCATTGTTTTTCATTTGAAAAGGTACTTTAGGAGGTGAACAAAATGACCTTGACACACATTTCCCCTGAAGACAGCTTATTGCACCATCGTGATCATGGACACCGCACACAATATCTATCATGGAGTATGTAGGGATACAGAGTACGTTTGGAGAAAGGAATGATTATTTCCAGTTGGTAGCACCAGAGAAAATGTCTTGGAGAAGGTGGCATTTGAGCTAGACTGGACATATGGATATAGAAAATAAAAAGATTTTAGGTAAAGGAAATAAGAGGAAAATCCTGAGCTTGCTGTTTGTGCACTCTCTCTCTCTCTCTGGTCTACCCTCTAGAGACAACAGACTATATAACTAGTCCCTAAACACTCTACGCTCTTTTAGAGTTCAGTTCACATTAATGTCTGGAATGCCCTAACCTCCTCTAAGAAAATAGTATCTTCAGAGGTCAATCTCAAATGCTACTTCCCTGGAGAGACTTTGAAAGTGCTGGAACAGTATTATGAAGTGACCAGAGCTGTGCTTTTTGAAGTTTAATAGAACCACAAGGTAGAAGATGGTCAGAACCAGGTGATAAGAAATGCAATTGTGTTAATGTGAGGAAGCAGGAGCTACATATTAGATTATACCCCTGTCCAGGAAGAGGGAGAGATAGGTGTGAGAGAGATTTGGTTGCTGATTAATCATACTATAATGTCTGCTTCCTTATCTTGGACTAAGGTGATTCCTTTAAGATAAGCCAGAAACACAGAAGGGGAAATATTTGGGATGGAAAATAATCTATTGGATTCCAGTCATATTGAGTTAGAGATTTGTGGGGCATCTAAATGGAGATGTTCCATGGACAATTGGAAATGAGCTTATCAGGACAAAAGTATCAAGAGTTTGGCCTCATACAAATGATCACTGAAATAATAAAACTAGACTAAAATGATAAGGAAGATACACAGAAATGAGAAAAAAGTTACTGTAGTTGTAACTGTGTTGCTTTAAATATATTGTGCATAAATGTCAGTATCATATGGCATGGGAAGTGAAGAAACGTTAATACCTGAAGATGTTTAAATAGACTGCTTTCTGTAGGAGTTCACCTATACTGAGGATTCACCAAGAACTCACCAAGACCATCTGATTCCAATGTATTGGACCATTTAATGAGCTAAATATACAATCTGAAGTTAAAGGTTAATAGGCAACTCTCCCCCAAAATAGACACACGTTCCAATGACCATCTGTGACATTTACTGAAGTCATTTTGGTAAATTCTTGGTGCCATTTTTACATTGTTAAAAGATCTCTCCACTAGTTGGTGACTGAATTTTCAATAGGAGCAAACGTTCTTTGTCTGTATGTAGGATAATGGAATCATCCACTTAATAAGTTAATTTTAAAAATCTACATACCATATGCAAGTGTCAAATGCATTTTTTTTTTTAAGATTTTATTTATTTGACAGAGAGAGTCAGAGAGAGAGGGAACACAAGCAGGGGGAGTGGGAGAGAAAGAAGCAGGCTTCCTGCTGAGCAGGGAGACCGATGTGGGGCTCAATCCCAGAACACTGGGATCATGACCTGAGCCGAAGGCAGATGCTTAAGGACTGAGCCACCCAGGTGCCCCTCAAATGCATTTTAAAAGAGTGTAAGTTGGTTTGTTTCTTATCTGGTTCAGAAACAAAATATTTAATTATATTTCCTAACCACACTTTGTTTCTGGTCAATGGTTTTTACTATAATCAAATTCTATTGTTTTTGCAGCTTATATTTAGAATTAATGAAAAATTAGAACTGATATAAAAAAAATGCAGTATTACTAGTACCACCAATATCTCATCTGTTATTGTCACCAAACAAGGGTTGAAGGATTGGTCTACTTTGCTCCTGTCAGCAGTCATTTTAATCCAATTTCTTTTAAATTGGATTTTTATATTAAACACAAAAACATAAATTATAGTAGACTGGATAGCTTCTATGTTAATACGTTATCTAACTTAATATACATTTTAAAGTATGACTGACTACATCTAACTTTGAAGAATCAAAACTTTCTAGTTTTTATCTTCAGTTAACTTTATAGTTTAAATGTTGAATTATCATCCCTCTTGGGCAATTTCCTGCCTAGTACTAGAAAGCAAAATGACAGAATACCCCCAATCCTAGTCCCTGTGGGCTCACAATGTGATTTATTAAATAATAAACAAAATAAATTAGAGTTTGGGGGCCATGATCTACATACCCATTGTTGAGTTTGTTGTAAAACTAATTAAACTCTTTAATTCTTCCAGATTAACTAGACTAAATACTTCATACAGAAGTGATTCAGTGATTTGATTTTGCAGAATGAGATAAAATTTTCTAACATGTTTAATGCACATTATCATTTTGAAGAGCCTCAAAAACTATCTCTATGGGGTGCTGAGCTAAATATACACAAATGAGTAAAATAAATATGGCCTAAGTACATGATGAATTTAAATTTGGTCCCAAAATGCTGACGCATTTATTGGGCAGGAGTTCCTGTTGGTATGACTAAACATTCAATACAACACCAGGCGATTGTTGCTCTTTTTTTTTCCCTTTCAAATAAATGATGTGAATGTAGGCTAATGTCAACACAGTGCAAAGCAACCATTATCTTATTTCTCATCTATTTTGCTAGCTTTTCCTATTTAGAATATCTTATTCTCCCTTCCCTAGCAATGTGACCTCGTCATTTCCTACATCTACTTTTAACCATGTGAATCTGCTTTTACTTAACGACTTCCTGGCCACACTTGTTTTGTTACAGTTTTGGTAACTCCAGGAGTAAAGGAGAAAAATCAGTTCCACTGGCTCCTCTCTGCTAAGGGAAGAAGTCAAAAGCTGTCTGACATAATCTTCCCAAGAGTTACTAATGAGGACATCTCAGTCTTATGTCTAGAGATTGGAGGACTGAGGTATCCCTGAGCAAATGTTACAACAAACTATTCACTTATGGATCCTATCTCGAAGGGTTTGAGGTGAATAGGAATGTAATCAGGATTTAGATAAGCAGTTCTTGCTAACTCCTTGAAGGTAAGTGGGTTTGAGAATTTTAACTATAAAGATGGCTACCCCTGGATCTGGAAAGAGACTCCCTGGCACTTCCAAGGGCATTTAAATAGATAGCAGTGAAGTGATTCATCTGTATGTCTAATTTCACTTCAAATGTTGCAATAGATGTTTAGCAGACATGATTACCATCTGTCTTGACTCATATAAAAGAAAAAAAAAAAAAGAAAAGAAGCTTTTCCTGGCCTAAGTGGCCTTAGATTGGAAAAAAGGAAAAGGAAAGAGAGAATGTGTGAATATGCCTGAGAAAGACATTTCCAAAAGCAGAATGAACTGAACTAGGAGAGGCAAAAGAAAAAAACGGAGAGAATTAGTCCAGGAACTCTGGACTAGAAACCAGACATATTCATTGGAATGGCACAGGTAGTCGAAACAAAGTGAATTCTAAGAGCTGGTAAGCAGTCTGGATATATAATACTAGGCAAACCAGTGAAGCAACCACATTCACAGTAGGGTTCTGCCAGACATAGAGAATCAGGGACTCAAGCACTGGCTATGGGCAGATCCCATCGAGACACTGATCTGGGATTCCAAGGTTGCTAGGATTCCATCTCTGGTTAGAATTGAGATAATTAGGCAAAGCTCCCCACATAGAAGAAATGCAATATTATGCACGTTATCAATACAAGATCGTAAGCCACAGCTTAGCTCAAACAGTGCAGGTACTTCACCATTGGAATTGCAGTTTAAGGTAGGGACTTGGTTCACAGGATTAAGGGGAAAAGGGAAGCTAGAACTGATGCTCATCATTAAGGGTATAGCCAGCTGGATTTTCTAAACTAGATTTCCTAAACTAGAACTCCTTTACTCTCCACTGATTGGGACAGTTTTGTTTTTCCTCAAAACACCTGCTCTTTCCATCATCATACAATAATACTTCTGACATGTCCTAGGAGGCATGAGAATTGAATTATATCAGGAGCATAGACTTCACAATGTTTTCATGGGAATTGGTTAACTGGAGTGGCACAGTTAGGGTGTGAAGAAGGCCTTTGGGTGAATAGGTAAAAGAAAACGAAAGAATTAGGTGTTAGAAGAAATCTCAAGTGATATGGTTTACTGTTTTCATCATTAGGATGATGGAAACTTCATTTTATTCTAAGAGTTGTAGTATTTTCAGACTAGAAAGAATTTAGAAAATTGGGTTATTCAACTCTTCAGATTTACAAGTAAAAAGACAAAGACCCATATCAAGAACATAAATTAGCCTGAAATTAAGGCTTCTCTAGTTCTTCATGGGAGCTCTACTGAGCCTGCACTTCTCCCTTTTAGTGTAAGTGATGCACGGCCATGGTGTGAGGGGAGAAGTGAGGTCAATAAAATGAGGGAAAGGGAAGAGAGTGTAAGGCACCAGAGTATCATGAAGAAGGACTAAGAAACTAGGCAGCCAAGTACTCATTCCTCTGGTTTTCTGACCCTTCCAATTTGATGGTTGAGATCTCACAGGGTGTTTGGGCCCTGGAAAGTATAAGAGATTTTTGGATCATTAATAATGGCAAAGTTCATTATGAAGTTGATTTGTAAGTGAACAATACAATAATAGAAAAGTCAATTGACTAAGTATGTACCTAAAACTGCAGGCTTTAATTCTAGGATGATTTTGATAACTACAACTACTAGGAAGCCTAAGAATAATTTATTTGCTTATTAACCAAGGGCTTTCTCATCAAAAAGAAACTGAACTGACTGTAAGTTGATCATAACAAAAATACGGAAAGGAAGGAAGGAAGGAAGGAAGGAAGGAAGGAAGGAAGGAAGGAAAGAAAGAAAGAAAGAAAGAAAGAAAGAAAGAAAGAAAGAAAGAAAGAAAGAGAGAAAAACAACTCTCAGCTGTGTCCTAACTGTAGACTTTTCATCACTGTTGACAATGAAAATGAGAGTCATAAAGAACACAGCTGGAATTTTAACTCTTAAGTTGAGATCAAAGATTTGGCAGTTAGAAAAATCATCCCTTTGACTTGTAAACAAAACAAATCTTATATGGATGTCAGAATAAATAAAGTATTTCTTTTTTAAACAGTTACTGTTTTGGCTAAACTGTACTCATACCTATTAAAAGATTTAAGATAGAGAATTTATCACTCTTATTGCCATCTTAACCTCAGACACAATTATTTAAAATGAAATAAATATATACTTAGCAAACAAGAAAGATATATTACTAATTGTCCACTGGGCAGTCAATTGCCAGTTAGAGTAGCCACTTGTGTAAACTCTGTCAAACATGCTGACCCAAACACGTCTCTAGCGATTTCCAACATCTGGCTTAAAAGCTTCCCTGTAATTATTTTCGTTTTGCATAAGCAAAACTCACTAAACCCTGCATCTGTGGTGGTGATATACAAAACATATAAATTTGGAGGAATTCATTAGATAATGCCAAAGAAAATGTACCAATGGCTCAATGCCATTTAACTCCTGTACTTTTCATGAATTAGCCAGCAGGAAAGGCCTTCTTCCCTTCAAAAGTTTACATAGACTATGCAGTGCTGCTTGAATATTTTCTGCTATAGTTTTGCTGGAGTGCTTAATACACAGAATTGACATATAGGAAAGTTACAAAATCTGAGTACTTTTTCTTAATGTGTTTGCCATCTCTGAGTTTCTACAGAAAAAAACAGGTACTAAGATGATACAGTTATCAGATACATAGATAAGAAGTATTACCTAGAATTTTTGCTACTATAAAGTGGTGAATCTGATTTTGGTACAATTTTCTTGGGAGAATGCTTAAAACACATGTAACACATTGTTTTATTAAGCATTTTCCAAATTCTAATGGTGTACAAACATATGGACTCTCAAAAGACTGCAGATAGTCTAAAACCCTAAATTACAGATGCATATAAATGGAGTACACATATTTTTTCGATATACGGAACACCTCCCCATTATATCATAAGTTGTTCTAAACATGTTTTGTTCTAATTGTATGTCAGAATGCCACAATAAAACACTACTTGATTATACTTTGACTTATTAACCTCAGCTAAATATACTCATCCACATCAAAATGTTCAGAATTGTTTTGAATATATGTTTATTTTCTTAGCTCTCATATTTGCTTTGCTATTTCTCTCAACCTGTTCTAGCGAAACTGGAATAGTCTAGGTTGGATGATGTATATTTATTAGCTTCAGAACCACATCTGTGTGCTCAGATTGGAGGAAAGGTCATAAACACAATGAATGTTGCTAGGAAACCATGCCTTTTAGTCAATTTAGTCGTGAAGATGAAAGGGTTTTTTGGTACAAAGATGGGCTATTTGTATAGTACAATGAATAATCATTTTATTTTGATCTTTGAATTTATCATTTAAAAATAACACTTTTCATTAGTAGCTTTTCCTATTTATTACTTACTTGGATTTCAAATGTTTGAAATTCAAGATGTGAATGTAGCTTTCTATGAAAAGAAAGAGTTATTACAATTTTCATTTAAAGAAAATAATCTTGTTGGTGAAATTTAAGGATATCTAATCCTTAGAGAAAGACATGTGAATCATAAAAAGATTAATAATCAAATAATAAAAGTCAAGGAACAAGTAGCTAGGTCCCTTGAAATAACTATTAAAAAGATTTTGAAAGTTCAAGTGCCATAAACAACCTGACACTTCTTTTGTGTTTCAAAGCTACAGGACCACAATCTTGGCAACTCTTCACAAAGAGTAAAATAAAACAGACATGTTTTATTGGTCAACGATGATTAGATGATCCTTGGACATAACTAAGTACCCTAATTCCACAGGACTGTATTAGCCCACTTAAGTACCTAATTAGAAGCTTATGTTGGCTGTGCCTGTATCTATTGATTTTGAATCAAAATGTAACTTTAACCATGTAAGTTTTTATTGGCACCCTTTCACTTGAACATTTAAGTAGTATTTGGTGTCACAGGCTATACTGATGATGACAAATCTATCAGGTTAGTATGGCAATAGACATCTGGCTTTTTAAATATGTGGCTTATATCCCTTCTTTTTAATACTGTTTCCTTCCATCCCATTTGATTCTGGTGGCTCTGTTAATCACTTGGCCGAATCTTTCCTCCACAGGAATGAATATGTCACTCAGGTCGGCCAGTCAGAATGTGTATGAGGTCACATGTGTTTGAGGAAGGGAAAGAAGGCCAGTGTAAATGGAGCATAATCGGGGGTGAGGTGATAAAAAATAAGGTTGTAGAGATAGGCAAAAGCCAGACTGTGTAGAACCTTGTGGGCCCGAGTAAAAAGCTTCAACTTTATTTAAGTATGATGGGAAACCTGCGATCAAGTAGAAAGAAGTGTGACATGATCTAATTCATGGTTTTGAAACCATCACCAAGGAACCAAGCTAGCATTTAGGAGCTGTTATGGTAGTATTGGGGAAAAACGATGCTGGCTTGCTAGGGCTTGCTAGAGCGGTAGCAATGGAAATGGACAAAAGTTGATGGACTCGAAATAACTCTCAAAGATGGAGCTAACAAGCCCTGCTGGTGGACTGGATATAGAGTATGTGGTTAAGAGTGAGATCAAGGATAAGTCCTACATTATTAGCTTGGGCAACAAAGTGTGGTATTGGCACTGAATGAATTGGGAAGATAGGAGGAAAAACAGTAGTAAGGGTGCAATTAAGAGTTCTGTTTTAGGAAAATTACATTTGAGTATCTCCAAGTGAAAATGTTAAACAGGCAGTTGGCTATGACATTTGGAAAGACAGGAGCAGTATATAAAATTTTTTTAGTCAATTGCAAATAGTTAATATTTAAAACCATGGTACTGAATGAGATCATCTAGGGAGAAAGTATCCATAGGAATGAGAAAAGGATGGCAGAGTTCTTTAAACAACACACTTAATTTAAAAGACAATAGATGATTAAGAGTAATTCTGATCATGAAATAAAATGCCACTTTTTATACTTATTTACAAAATGCTTTTCTTATATTCTGTCATGCACATAATATGAAACTAAAATGTGCTAAGTATTCATTGTAGTCTATTCTTACCACTGTATGGATGGGAAAATTGAGCATTGAGAGATTATATGTCAAGACTCAAGACCTCACTGCTGGTAAGTGATGGAGTTAGGCCCAGAACAGAGACCTTTATAACTCTAATCCATTGCTTTTTCTATTATACCATGTTGGAAACTCTCCACTTTCAAAGATACAAGGCTATTACTAGGGTTATTTCCCTCTACACTAGCATCCCCAGTTGATGATGCTTAAGTTCCAATGTCTAATTAGTTTTCTATCCTAGCCTTTGTTCTCTTATGTCACTTCTTGCTGTAACCTGCCTCAGAGAGTTTTGCCCTCTAGTGATCTTCTGTTATTATGCTATGAGCTGTGAAAATAGATAATGGAGACATAGAATTATTATGAATATAATAAGTTAAAACAGTCTTTGAGAGACTCTGATTAGTTACATGCCATGACCTTACTGCATTGTCTTGAAACATATATTATGGCTATTCAGGGTCTTTCACTTATTTATTACCTTATTACTATTATATTTGTTGCATTTGTGTTATGAAGTGATCAACTTGTCAAGCAAATGACTTCTATGGCTAGTGTAATTTTTAACATTCATGCATCTTTTTCTTGGACCATGCTGTACCAGTCTGATTGATAAGAGTTCTATGGATAGCTTTCATTCTCAATTTCTGGGATATCAGTTCTACAAGATCAAAAGGAAGTTTTGATTATACTCTTTAGATAATGGAATTTATAAGAAAACAAACCCAAGCTAGGTCTTGACAAAGAAGGCTATATTTAAAAAAATCACCCCCCTTGGGGCGCCTGGGCGGCGCAGTCGTTAAGCGTCTGCCTTCGGCTCAGGGCGTGATCCCAGCATTCTGGGATCGAGTCCCACATCAGGCTCCTCTGCTGGGAGCCTGCTTCTTCCTCTCCCACTCCCCCTGCTTGTGTTCCCTCTCTGCTGGCTGTCCCTGTCAAATAAATAAATAAAATCTTTTTAAAAAATAAATAAAAAATAAAAATAAATAAAAAAAATCACCCCTATGTACTGTATGGTGATTAACATAACATAATAAAAAAACTTAAAAAAAATCACCCCTTTGTGTGTGAATCCAGTCTTCTAGGTAGCAAGGCTTTCTCTGCCCATTCAGCTTGGATGTTTGTGGTACTGGTCACTACTCCTGCCTCCTTGATTCTTCCTGAAGTTGTCTTCAGGTACCTGTGCTTTTTCCTCTGGCAGGAGGAGTCCTGTGCTCCCACTATTGCATTCTTCTCATCTCTCATATAGTAGTCTAGATCACCATTATGTTTAAAGGTTGTTGATGGCCAGTCCACACTACCTCCTCTCACTAAATAGACCCCAGAGTCCAGGATATTGGCAATCCTTCCTCAAGCAATCACCAAGAAATTTCACTTTTATTCATTTGGTAGTAGGGAGTTACTAGCAGAATTCTAGCAGAGAAGTGGCATTGTTTTGCACAGACTGTGTTGAGAGCAATGCAGATGATGATTTTGAAGGGATGAGGATGGAAGTGAGTAGAAACTTAGAAGGCAGAGTTTCCACTGAGAGTTGAAAAGGGCATGAACTACCCAATAACAATCAGGATAGACAGGAAAGAACATATTTTAGAGTTATTTAAAAGGTAATTAATGTGAGATTTGACTATTCATTGGAATGTGGGATGAAGAATAGGGGATAATTAAAATGACTCCTTCATTTCCAACTTGAGTCAGTAGTGAGTCATGCCATGAAATGTGGTTGAGATACAAGGGTAGAGATGGGAAGATAATGGGTTCTGTCTTAGGCTGGTGTAGTTTGAAGTGGGTCTGGAATTTCGGAGAGAGTTCTGGGGGCAAAAAAAGAAATTTGGGAGACTTTAGAATATAAATGGACATTAAAGTCATCTTAAACAATGAGATTACCCAGAGAAAGTATTTCAAATAAGGGAGAAGATGGAACACTACAGAAAGGCCTTTAGAAGGTAGGTAGGAAAAGATTTCATAAGCAACAAAAAGTGAGGAGAATCAGGAGAGGTGAGTGGCATATGCTAAGGGAAGAAAGAAAATACAGATAAGAGTGACTACTAGTGCTGAAAGCCTTAGAGAGGTAAGACAGATGAGGACTGAAAATTACCCACTGACTCTGTCAACTGGGACGTGAATGTCTTAGGGAAACTACTAACTGTGGGGTGGTGAAGAAAGAAGTCCAATTATGAGAGTTGTGAAGCAAATAGGTTTATGAGTTGAACAAAGGCTAGACTGTTTGAAACCCTGTTAGTAAAAGAAAGGAGAAAGACAAAGCTATGTTTACAATGGGAATAGAGTTTAAAAAGTGTTTAGTTATTTTTTTTCAACTTCTAGATAGGAGATGCTTAACCTTGCCTGTGTGCTAGAAAAGGCAGTAGAAAGTAGTGACAGAGTGGAGTCTCTGAGGGACAGGACGGATGGGATCAAATATACAGAGAGAGGAATTGCCTTGTCTAGAGGAAAGGATATTTTATCCATGGAGAACAGAAGGCAGTAAGAATAGGTACAACTCACATAGCTCTGGGGTGAGAAATGAGAGATTTCGACCTGATGGCATACATTTTCTCAGTGGGAGATGTAAGAGGTAAGGGCAAGACCAAGCAACAGCTTTGTGTATTCCTCCATTCTCAACATCCTTAGGTATAGTAATACTTAGATTATAAATGCAAATAATTGTTTTTAAACACTAAAATAATCAACCTTTGCATTGTTTAATGTGCTAGACTACAGCAAGTATGGAGTATTATGTATCAAATCTTCCCTATTTCCTCAGAGCATTACCAGTATTGATTATATCTACAATTAAGTCCTATGCTGGTGAAGTTATCTTTTTGCAAGACCTTTGCATTAGTAATCAACTGATAGAAATGTCCATCTTTGGCTGTATCTGCTTTTAGTTAAAATTAGCCAAATCATACAATTTAAGAAATAAATTTACCCTAGTTTTATTTTAGTCATTATTCAAACATAACTATAGGAAGTAGTCACAAAAATAATTATTTCTCATATGTATTAGTCATATGAATTTTGATTGAATTACATATTCCAATTCAAATTCACCAGTTATGGACTACAATATAAACCATTTAGTTGTTGCCCACCTTCTTAATAGCTGTAGAGCTGCTTGCAAATTAGAAAACCAGAAGCCATAAATTCTAATTTTATCTCTGCTATATACAAAAAAACCTTTCTGAATGACACAGAGAAGTTTAAAACTATTATTATACACTGCCATGAAAAAAAAATCAGATATTTTTCAAAATAGATCAGTTGAGAGGCTGTGTGGTATTGCAGTTAAAAGTAGAGACGATAATGCTAAAACAGTCCTAGAGTCGAGTCATGCTTCCACCACCTACAGATGCATGACCTTAGCTTCCTTCTTTATAAAAAGAGATTGATAGGAGTGTTTATCTCAGTGTCACTATGAAAAGAAAAGATCATTCATGTAAAACGTTGATGACAACAGCTGACATAGTAAAAACTCAAATAAATAATAGTATGATTTACTAACCACTGTAATAAAATAATGTAAACATTCCTGCATAGAATGAATCATCTTACATACTCACTCTCTCAATGAAGACATGGCTTGTTATTCAAACTTCTAATCACTCACTTCCTAGCCAAAATAAGAAAGAAGGTACAATCTTCTATGAATTGAAGATAAGTTCTATGAAAAGTCTTTTGATCTTGATCTAGCAAAGTATCTTTTTTAAAAAAAATGACAAAGAATGTGGACAACTGCAAAGTTTAGGATGTTCTGTAGAAACTGGTAAAAATGCTGTGTGTGTGTGTGTGTGTGTGTGTGTGTGTGTGTGTGTGATAAAGATGAAAGAATTTACGCTGATGTAGAGTTTACACCAGAATGTTACAAGAGATATATGTGAATGAGAAAATAAGGCACACAATTGTGTCTATGAGAGATCAGTATTAATAATCTTAAATAATCTTATGATTATCTGTAATCAGATTTTCATCTGCTATGCAATGACCTTTCACTACACACAGAGTCACTTTTAGGATACAATATAAACTTCTATTGATTAGTCTTAACCAATTTGGATGATACAACTTTCAGAAGAAACTTTTATGTGCAGGTATAGTTCTAGATCTAGTATCTAGATCTATAGTATCTAGATCTAAGATGACCTAAGCCTGGCACACTCCCTAGCATTTCCAGGCAGAAATTTCCGTAAACACAAGAATTTTTCCCCTCATCCAGTTATTTGAAGTGTCTGATATAAGAAACTCCGGATGTAGCTGAAGATCTGCCATGTACTCTTTGGAGTTATAAAGAAATGAGATAATCTCAGTAAATCAAAACCTCCAGGAAACAGGTATTTTTGTTTGCAGCACTGTGCAGTGCTGTATCCCTTGTAGAGTGAACAATTTGTAGGGCACAAAGGGGCTCATTAAATAATTTTTGATGAATAAATGAATCTGTACCCTCACTGTAGCCTCACTGAAGCAAGAGTGGCTGGTAGAAGGTGGGCAGTACCAAGGCAGACTCTCCAGCCATGCAAGAACAATAATGAGAGAGCAAAAGCTGGTTTTAAATGCCAGCAGGAACAGAGAAACATTGGCTAAATTCTTCTAAAAGGGACAGAGAGCAGTTAGGGAAGAATATAAAATTGAGTGTTAGTTTTGAAAAATGCAAATAAACATAGCTCCTGAAAGACACCAAACATTAGTATCAGCCTACAGAGGAAATAAACAAAAGAAACAGGTAACACAGAAAAATAACTACCATTTTTTAATGTGTACTTCTTTTCTAGGGGCTGATCTGAGGGCATCACCATTCCTTTATTTCTCATAATTAGAGAATGAGGTGGCGGCCTTCATTTTACAGATTGGTAAACCGAGGCATGGGACGCTTGCACAAGGTGACCCAATCAGGAAGGGCGGAAGCCTGGATTTGAACTTAGGTCACCTGGCTCCAGGATGCACATTTTATCTCATCTGTCTTCCACACATACAAAAGGTCTGCATGGTCATTGGCAATGCCTCCCTCATAAATAACCCACTCAGTGGAATGAATGCAGCACTAGTTGGCATGTCTCTATGCTTTCTGCCACTAAGTTGCTGACAGATAGACAAAATGGTAGTTTTTCTGTCAGTTTCCTCATCAATAAAATTACTATTGTCCAGACCCATCCAGACTGCTTTGCTTGGATATTGTGTGAAATAACCAATCAATAATCGTAAAATGCTATGAAAACATGGAGTGCTAGATCCAAGTTCAATATTATCATATGAGTTTACAGTGTGACAGCACAGCTGTAAAGGTCAAAGCTATTTTGAACTGCATAGAGAAAGGCTGATATGGAACAGAGGAGAAACTGTTGTCTTTATAACAACAGGGCTAGGAATTGGGGACATTTTAATGGAAATACCTCTCTTATTTGTAGGTGCTTAGGAACCCCCAGACGAGAAAATTAACTGGAAGACAAAATAAATGTAAAAAAAGAAGACATAACCCCACCGTGCCAAGTAGTGAGGGACAAGAGTGATGGGATTAAGATAAAGAACTAGACATGCTGATCTGGTTAAGTGAAAATCTGTACTAAATAAGCCAACATCTGCAAACATTTGATATGTGTAAATAAAAAAAAAAAGAGGAATTTAGTCTGAGAGTTAAAGGAATGACTAGAAATAGGAAGGAGAGGAGAGAAAGAAAGGAAGGAAAGAAGAGAAAGTCACTCATATTTGGTCCATAAGAAAATAAATATTTACTGAAGCAACTCCAATTTGATCTGATCCATTTTAAAGATTGTGAGTCATTGACTAAGCAGCTCTGCTGCACTATTAGCATCTACATGTCACGGGCCAGTGGTATGGCCATGCACAACCCAAGTCACCCAGAGCCGCAGCCTTAAATTGATGCAAATGGTCCCCACATCCAGACCAGCTCATGGGATGTAAGCCTTGCTACATGGAATCATGAAAGTCTGGAAAAGGATCCTCAAACTGCATCATAACAAAGGAT